>NW_027279661.1:0-7500 GCF_046629955.1 Centroberyx affinis
GTTTTTTCTTAGGAAGAAACATAAGAAGAAAGTTAAGAAAATATATAAGAACTGTTTTTAAGAATATCATTTTTTTCCTACTTTATATCTTAAGACTAAAGTTAAGAAAAAAATGGCACTTGAGAAGATTTTTTTTCTTAAGAGGGTTTTGTGAATCCGGCCCCTGGCTTGTAGTTCTGACAGGCAGACTGTGAGCTGACATGCCTGTTGGGAGGGGGGGGGGGGGGGTGTTGCCACACACACACAACACACACACCACCATTACAGATTTTACAGGCACACTGCACACCACTCAGCCAAAACTGACAGATCTGTACTGTTTACCTTTCTATAGCAGACTTTACAGGAGAACACAGAGTCACTTAGAGTTACAGCTCATTTACTTCTGTCAATATTTACTTTACATTTCCCCCAATCGTTTCACAATGCATGCTATACGTAATCCAGTTTTTTTTTACATTTTTTTTAACAGTCTTTCCGGTGTCAAACCTTAACTGCTGAATAAAAGCTGTATGAGGCAGTAAAGTGACGCAGCGCTGAGATGAAAACACTCGACTCGACTCAGTGACATGAGGAGAAAATAGAAAGTTTGGCTTCATGTGTCCTGTGATGGATTCTCTGTTTTTCATTCCAGACAAGAATGAATGAAGGAGGAAAACGAGGCTGACATCTGAACTATGCTGACTGTGTGCAGAAACACAGAGGAGGCTGGACCTTACTGGGATTTCAAAAAGAGCCTCTCATCACTTATTTGTAAATGTTAAAAAAAACTTTGAAAATATGTGTTATAGTATCTGTAGAAAATATGTATGTAAGTACATAGTGTAGAACAGAATATAGTAATAGAATAATACAAGGCAAGGCAGGCACATATATATGTATGTATAGCACATTTCATACACTGAGGCAATTCAAAGTGCTTTACAGAGTAATAAAAAATACAGTAAACAATTTAAAAAATGCAAAAGTACAGACAAGAGATCCACAAGATAAAAGACTTAAAAAGTAAACTAGTGCAGAAAAAGACAAGATTGCAAGATTACTAATCATGATAAACTTTTTTTTTTTATAAACAAAAAGCTTAATATAATAACAGGCAAATGCCACAACACATGGAACAGGAATAAATAAAAGAAGGGAAAGAAGAACTAAAATAAATACAAATAAAAGGAATACATTTTTTTTTTTTTAAATTAAAAAACAAAACTCAGTCTGCAGCAGCTGCAGAGTGAGAGACGGCTCTGAAAAGACATTTGGAGGAAAGTCTTGGAAATGTGGCTTTAGTTTGAGCTGGCACACACACACACACACACATACACACACACACACACACACACACACACACACACACACACACAAGATCTGTGGAATAAATCTGATCAAAGAAGGATGGAGATGCAGTTTCACCACAGGATGAATATTTAAGAGACATTAATATTCATGCGGCCAGGACTCTTCCTATTGGCTGTCGTCTCAGCTGGTTTGTCAGATTAGTGTTTTAACTCGACCAGTTAACGAAATGCCATGACCATGACCCCCCCAACACACACACACACACACACACACACACACACACACTCTTATCCCCCCAGATCCCCGAGCAGGATGGAGCTCAGTCCACTTTCCCTAACAAAAAAAAAAGGATCAGTTTTAAAAAATAAATTGGAAAAGTGTCATATGTGTCATATTTTCCGTTCTAAATCCTGCATGTTGAAACTCTGAACTGGGTAAACTGGTTTCTACTGGTTTCTGCTCCTTATAACTGGAACAGAGTGCAAAGCAAATATTATATCTCGCATTGTCTATGACGTTTGTAATATCTTTTAATAATGTCTGTCCCTGTCTGTCGCTGACTTGTATTGTGGAATTTATTTATTTATTTATGTTTTTTTCATTTTTAAAATGCTTTTTGTTCTCAAGTCTCTCTTGAAAAGAAATCTCCATATCAATCAGAAAACTGGAGTAAATGAAGGATAAAAACCTTCTACCCTACGTATGTTTTTCATATAAGGATTTTTCTTTGTTTTGCCCCTGGCACTGACGTAGAGCTCTGTGCATAATTTAAGATACAATTAAAAATTAAATTCAAATTCTGCCATCTTTGTGTGTACAAATCAATAACTTAATTCAAAACTAGGATATTTTGCTGTGTGTTACCTTTAAATTTCCACCTCTCCAAACTAAAACGTGAAATATAGAAATGGATTTGTAATTTTGGAAAAATATATTTTTGTAGGAAACAGTGAATAGTGTTAACAGTTAAAAGGAGAAAATATGTGATGGTGAATTTATAATATATATTTATTTATATATATTTATATATTTATCAGGCTTCTGTTTTGTCTGATGAGCCCATTTCCGCCACTCAATAAAATAAAAAAGAACTCAATTGTGAGGGGTTTTTTCTGTGACTTTATATCTCGGAATTCTGAAAACTCAGAATTGTGAAAAAAAAACTCAGAATTGTGGAAAAAAAAAAGGCAGAATTGTGAGAAAAAAGTCTGAATTGTGAGAAAAAAGTCAGAATTGTGAGATATAAAGTCAGAATTGTGAGGAAAAAAAGTCAGAATTGTGAGAAATAAAGTCAGAATTGTGAAAAATAAAGTCAGAATTGTGAGATATAAAGTCAGAATTGTGACATATAAACTCAGAATTGTGAGATATAAAGTCAGAATTGTGAGATATAAAGTCAGAATTGTGAGGAAAAAAAGTCAGAATTGTGAGATATAAAGTCAGAATTGTGAGGAAAAAAAGTCAGAATTGTAAGATATAAAGTCAGAATTGTGAGATATAAAGTCAGAATTGTGAGAAAAGTCAGAATTGTGAAAAATAAAGTCAGAATTGTGACATATAAAGTCAGAATTGTGACATATAAAGTCAGAATTGTGACATAAAGTCAGAATTGTGAGGGAAAAAAAGTCAGAATTGTGAGAAATAAAGTCAGAATTGTGAAAAATAGTCAGAATTGTGAGAAAAAAAAGTCAGAATTGTGAAAAATAAAGTCAGAATTGTGAGATATAAAGTCAGAATTGTGACATATAAAGTCAGAATTGTGAAAAATAAAGTCAGAATTGTGAAAAATAAAGTCAGAATTGTGAGATATAAAGTCAGAATTGTGAGAAAAAAAGTCAGAATTGTGACATATAAAGACTGAATTGTGAGAAAAAAGTCAGAATTGTGAGATATAAAGTCAGAATTGTGAGGAAAAAAAGTCAGAATTGTGAGATATAAAGTCAGAATTGTGAGGAAAAAAAGTCAGAATTGTGAGATATAAAGTCAGAATTGTGAGATATAAAGTCAGAATTGTGAGAAAAGTCAGAATTGTGAGGAAAAAGTCAGAATTGTGAAAAATAAAGTCAGAATTGTGAGAAAAGTCAGAATTGTGAAAAATAAAGTCAGAATTGTGAAAAATAAAGTCAGAATTGTGAAAAGTAAAGTCAGAATTGTGAGATATAAAGTCAGAATTGTGAGAAAAAAAGTCAGAATTGTGAAAAATAAAGTCAGAATTGTGAGATATAAAGTCAGAATTGTGAGAAAAAAAGTCAGAATTGTGAAAAATAAAGTCAGAATTGTGAGATATAAAGTCAGAATTGTGACATATAAAGTCAGAATTGTGACATATAAAGTCAGAATTGTGAGGAAAAAAAAGTCAGAATTGTGAGAAATAAAGTCAGAATTGTGAAAAATAGTCAGAATTGTGAGAAAAAAAGTCAGAATTGTGAAAAATAAAGTCAGAATTGTGAGATATAAAGTCAGAATTGTGACATATAAAGTCATAATTATGAAAAATAAAGTCAGAATTGTGAAAAATAAAGTCAGAATTGTGAGATATAAAGTCAGAATTGTGACATATAAACTCAGAATTGTGAGATATAAAGTCAGAATTGTGACATATAAAGACTGAATTGTGAGAAAAAAGTCAGAATTGTGAGATATAAAGTCAGAATTGTGAGGAAAAAAAGTCAGAATTGTGAGATATAAAGTCAGAATTGTGAGGAAAAAAAGTCAGAATTGTGAGATATAAAGTCAGAATTGTGAGGAAAAAAAGTCAGAATTGTAAGATATAAAGTCAGAATTGTGAGATATAAAGTCAGAATTGTGAGAAAAGTCAGAATTGTGAGGAAAAAGGTCAGAATTGTGAGAAAAGTCAGAATTGTGAGCAAAAAGTCAGAATTGTGAAAAATAAAGTCAGAATTGTGAGAAAAGTCAGAATTGTGAAAAATAAAGTCAGAATTGTGAAAAATAAAGTCAGAATTGTGAAAAGTAAAGTCAGAATTGTGAGATATAAAGTCAGAATTGTGAGGAAAAAAAGTCAGAATTGTGAAAAATAAAGTCAGAATTGTGAGATATAAAGTCAGAATTGTGAGAAAAAAAGTCAGAATTGTGAAAAATAAAGTCAGAATTGTGAGATATAAATTCAGAATTGTGACATATAAAGTCAGAATTGTGACATAAAGTCAGAATTGTGAGGGAAAAAAAGTCAGAATTGTGAGAAATAAAGTCAGGATTGTGAAAAATAGTCAGAATTGTGAGACAAAAAAGTCAGAATTGTGAAAAATAAAGTCAGAATTGTGAGATATTAAGTCAGAAAAAAACTCACAATTCAGTCTTTTTTTTTATTTTATTGAGTCGCGGGAATGGGCTTCCATACTGCAGTCATATTTTAGTAATAATAATATTTTTTATCCATTAGGGTTTCTCAAAACAGTGAAGTGTAATCAGAGGGTTCTTTGAGACGTTGTGGGTCTATACTGCAGTGGTTCTCAACGTGGGGTCCGGAGACCACAGGGGTCCTTGAGGGGGTTCCAGGGGGTCCCCAGCAAATGATGAATTGTTAAACTTCAGCATTATTTAATTTACAAGTTAACACAATCAGAGAATGTAGAAGAATGACTGTTTTGATCATACTTTCTCTGTTATCTCTCTACCTACAATAAAGATAGTCATGGGATTCTGGACAAAATCATATCTAACAATAAAGATATTCTCAGATTTGGGTCTGAGAGACAAAATCTCATCAAATGGGGGTCCGTGGCTCTAATGTGGACTAAATTAGGGTCCTTGATATGAAAAAGGTTGAGAATCTCTGCTCTATATAGAACCAGCACCATAGAACCTTAAAGAACCTTCTCCCTGTGTGTGTGTGCTGCTCCTGGACTTGATTCCCTCTTTATTTGTCTGCTCTGGTGGAGTAATGGAAGTTTTAAAGAGTTGGAATTTCTTTCAAACAAGCAGAATCCTCACAGTTTAGAGATAAATGCATCTGTCAACACGGCCGAGCGTCGGCAGATCAACCAATCAGGACTCATTTATCTCCGCCTCCCGGCTCCAGGCTCCAGGCTGGAGGCTGGAGGTCGCTCTGCTCCTCCTCCTCCTCTTCCTCCAGCCCGGAGCTCAGAGTCTCCTCATCAGCTTTCATCACGTTAGCAGATATTTCATAGAGTTTCTCCCAGTAAAGAAGAGAGCAGCAGTTTAAAGACTGACCTCTGAACTCTGCCAGGGGCTGAGTATGTGTGTGTGTGTGTGTGTGTGTGTGTGTAGCGGGGGTGGGGGGTGGGGTGGGGGGGGTAACAGGCTATTTCACCTGAAATAGCTTCACATAATGGTTTAATTGACCCCTTCATTAGCGGCCATTAGAGGAACTTCAGACCAATAGAACGAACACACACACACACACACACACACACACACACACAGTCAGGCCAACACTGATCCTATAGAGAAAAGCCAGTGGACTGGAATGCAGAGTGGGCCTCCTCCTCCTCCTTTTCCTGCTCTTCCTCCTCATCTTCCTCTTTCTCCTCCTCCTCCTCCTCCTCTTCCTCCTCATCTTCCTCTTTCTCCTCCTCCTCCTCTTCCTCCTCCTCCTCCTCTTCTTCCTCTTTCTCCTCCTCCTCTTCCTCCTCCTCCTCCTCCTCTTCCTCTTCCTCCTCCTCTTCCTCCACTTCCTCCTCTTCCTCCTCTCCATGCTCCAGGTTTCATGCAGCAGTTGTCTGTTCACCATGTCACAGGTTCAAAGGTCACAGTTCCCTCTGTCTAGTTAGAAGAAGAAGAAGAAGAAGAAGAAGAAGAAGAAGAAGAGAGAGTGGAGTAGCGAGACAGCGGGCGAGAGACAAAGAGAGTCTGAAGGCTTTTCCTCTCTCTCTCTCTCTCTCACACTGCTGTCCATCCACATAGAGGAGGAGAGAGGTGGTTACATTGTGTTTGTATATAACATCTGTGTGTGTGTGTGTGTGTGTGTGTGTGTGTGTGTGTCTAGCTGCTGAATAATGAATAAAGCCTCAAAGATGTTTCATACAGACAGTATCTCTCTCTGTCTCTCTCTCCCTCTGTCTGTCTCTCTCTCTCCCCCTCTGTCTCTCTCTCCCTCTGTCTCTCTCTCTCTCTCCCTCTCTCTCTCTCTCCCTCTGTCTCTCTCTCTCTCTCTCTCCCTCTGTCTCTCTCTCTCTCTCTCCCTCTGTCTCTCTCTCTCCCTCTGTCTGTCTCTCTTTCTCTCCCTCTGTCTCTCTCTCTCCCTCTGTCTCTCTCTCTCTCTCTCTCTCCCTCTGTCTCTCTCTCTCTCTCTCTCCCTCTGTCTCTCTCTCCCTCTGTCTCTCTCTCTCTCTCTCTCTCTCTCTCTCTCTCTCTCTCTCTCTCTCTCTCTCCCTCTCAATTCAATTCAATTCAATTCAATTTATGTGGCTTTATTGGTATGGGAAACATATGTTTACATTGCCAAAGCAGGTGTGAAATCAAAATGTATGTACAATAAATAAAGATATACTAGAATAAAGAAATGTGTAAACAGAGCTGTGTAACATTGCAACATTGCAATCAAACATATAAATCAGAGTAGGTAAAATTAACTTAAAAATACAAACAGAAAAATAGTGATTTTGTATATACGTACTGTATATACACACTTAAGTAAAGATAACTTAAAATAAAAATAGAAAAATGTGGACATTGCAGTTAAAAAATATAAATACAAATAAGTGAGAACTCTCTCTCTCTCTTTCTCAGAGCAGAAACAACATTACCAGATCAGTAATGAAGGCACAATCAATATTTATCAGTGTTATCAAAGGGAGAGGTGATACAGCTGTGTGTGTGTGTGTGTGTGTGTGTGTGTGTGTGTGTGTGTGTGTGTGAACAGACCTCTCCTGTGTGAAATGTAAATAATGATTGAAATAAGAGCAGACAGACAGACAGACAGATTACTTCCACTTGAAAACTGTCTGTGAACTCTGGGTGACCCTCCATCACAGCATATACATGACACACACACACACACACACACACACACACACACACACACACACACACACACACACACACACACACACACACACACACACACAGCCCCCTGCTGATGTGTTCAGACAGTACATGTGTTTTGGTTAGAAGTCTTCAGTCTGGTTAGTAAACTGTCACCCAGCAGACAGAGAGCTGCAGGACTTCAGGCTTCATGGGAAATGTAGTTCTGCAGCTGCACTGTGTTCGTATGATTTTCAATACGAT
>NW_027279661.1:12500-72500 GCF_046629955.1 Centroberyx affinis
AGACAGGTAGTTATGCAGGATGCTTCTGCTCTTAATGAAGATAAAAGATAAAACGCTCGGTGGATTTTTATGTGAAGACTATAAAAATGCAAATCCAGAACAACAGAAAACAATTTAAAGTCTGAAAACTGATTGTGTTCATCTGCTCTTCCTCCTTCCTACTACTACTGCTACTACTACTGTTGCTACTACTACTACTACTGCTACTAGTACTATTACTACTGCTACTATCACTACTACTATTACTAACCTACTACTACTACTACTAACCTACTACTACTACTACTACTACTACTACTACTGTAACTAGTACTAATACTAGTATTATTATTACTACTACTACTGCTACTACTACTATTACTGCTACTACTACTGCTACTACTACTGGAACTACTACTACTGTTGCTACTACTACTACTACTGCTACTAGTACTATTACTACTGCTACTATCACTACTACTATTACTAGCCTACTACTACTACTACTACTACTACTACTGTAACTAGTACTAATATTACTACTACTAGTGCTATTACTACTACTAGTACTTTTACTTCTACTGCTACTACAGAGTTCATAATGTTTCATCACTGGTTACTGCATGTAATGTTATCTAAGTGTCTGCTGCCACCTAGTGGTCGTTGCATCTGGAGTTAATTGCCAATCAATATGGAATCCTTATCAATATTAGTTTCTGCCACAGTATCTTCTGCCAATAAAAGGCTCGTTCCACAACCTGCTGCTGCACTGACATGTTACTACACACTCTATATGATGCAGTGTGGTACACAGTGAAGTATGTATGTGATGGTATGTGAAGTCCTGAGACTGACATGCTTGTGATAAAGGGCTATATGCTGTATACACACCGAACAAAAATATAAACGCAACACTTTTGTTTTTGCTCCCATTTTTCATGAGTTGAAATAAAAGCTCTAAGACTTTTTCGATGCACACAAAAGGCTTATTTCTCTCAAATTGTGTTCACAAATTTGTTTGAATCCGTTTAGTGAGCCAAGATAATCCATCCGCCTGACAGGTGGCATATCAAGATGCTGATTAAACAGCATGATTATTGCACAGGTGAGCCTGTGTGTGTGTGTGTGTGTGTGTGTGAGTGCCTTGAAAAGGAGGAGAAGTGCTCACTAACACGGATTTAAACGAATTTGTGAACACAATTTGAGAGAAATAAGCCTTTTGTGTGCATAGAAAAAGTCTTAGATCTTTTATTTCAACTCATGAAAAATGGGAGCAAAAACAAAAGTGTTGCGTTTATATTTCTGTTCAGTATAAATAAACCTGACTTGTTGCCATGGAGACGCCATAAAACAATCTGTTCTGTTTATCATTCCAGCCATGTGTTTGTCTAGGTCAAGAACTTGAATAAAATCTACTTTAGTCACTTACATTAGTAGACAGTTTCGCCTCCACCCATATTCACCATCAGTCAGATATTCAACATCTTAAGGCTGTTTTATGCCTTTAATTATTACGCAAAGAATTATGGGAAATCCACATCAAGAAACTGGCTCCAGTCTGCACCTGAAAAATTAAATGAACCGGAAAAAAATACTCGCTAAGGAGATTCAGACGATGTCTTGCTCCAGGACACTTCAGCAGGGTGTGTGTGTGTGTGTGTGTGTGTGTGTGTGTGTGAATCCCTCCCTGCCTCAACATACACACAGTTGAACACACATTTTATACAACATAGAGGAACTAAACTGTGGAAACAGTCTGAGGAAGAACGAGTCGCGGCTGCAGACTTTTGTTATAAAGTGATTTAATTTCTCTTGTTGTGACACAAACAGTGTAAGGCTCAGAACTGTCCCATGCTTTAATCAAAATATACACGTTTCATCAGATATAAAACCAACACTAGCTCTCAGTAACTAACTGTGGTATAAAACACTTATGTACAGTTTATCCTTAACACCCCCCCCCCCCCCTACACACACACACCCCCCAAAACCCCCCCCAGCTTCCACCTTGTTAGAAGAACAGTATGACAGATGGTCCACTTCCCTGTCTGGTCTGATATTTTACAGGTCTTGATGCTGCATTCACATCGCCTGGGAAAACAGAACGCTTGGTGTTCCGCGCTCTCAAACCGGTTTCAATCCGTCAAGACTCAGACTGCAGCTTCCTGTAGGTTTCTCCTGATCGGCTTTTTGAACTTGAAACCTCTGACTTCATGTTTTTTTTTTTTTTTTTTTTACAGCAAACCAAACATTGTAACGTCGACCACAAACCAACAAGACCAAGACTCCAACAGCCCCAGGACGCATTTTGCGGAAGCCGGGAATCGAACTCGGGTCTCCTCGAGTCTGCGATCTAACTCCCTGCTGCACTTCAACAAAGTGACCGAACAACCGATCACACGATGAAAATCACTCATGCTGTCCTTTTATTTAAATCTATCGTTCCTACACCGGACTGCAGCTATTTCCTTGTTTGGTGACGTCAGAGAAATCAAGAGTTCCCGGGTGGAAGCTCCTATCTCCCAGCCTCCCCAGGGGACGTGAATGCAACATTACCGTTCGACCGATACTCAGCAGCTCGTTCAGAGGAAACATCGAAGTTGGGGCGGCGAAGCCCGTTCATCACTGCGGTTTAAGTAAAGGCGGACTGTAACAGAGCTGGAATGTCGACATGATGAACATAAAGACACACAGACAAACCAAACCAGCATCTCCTGGCTTCAGTACGTTTGAACGCCTGCGGGCTTTTCCCAGCAAGCTTGGATTTCAGAATAAAAAGGGATTAATGCCTGACGTTTGTGTTGAAGGCACTCCACATATTTCTGCTTTTGCAATAGAGATTAAAGACACACCGCCGTGTCAAACCCTGGTGAACGGTGTGTTGAATCCAGTGAAGCGGTCAAGAAATTCAAAATATTCCCACAGGAAAACACCAGGAAATGCTAAACCAGAGTTTATCGTCTTTTAGTCCTTTAAACCAGAAACCTGAGGCAGGCGGATTTGTTTGCATCTAGAAGGCCTTTTTTGGTTTTAGCTGTAGTGGATCACAAAGTTATAAATAGACCAATCAGAGAGGCACTGCAAGACACAAGACAAGCTAATCATGATTCACAAATCCAACAGAACACAACAGAAACGACGTTTCTCTGGAGAGGTTTTGCGATGCAGATCGCCGCAGGCGGAGCGGGAAGCGACCGCCGGGCCAGACTGCAAAAACTCAACGGAAAGTTCAGGAATGATTAAAATATTGCTACAATATTTGATTTGAATAAAAAGTGATTGCATACATGGAAATAAAGAAATCAAAAAGGAATGAAAAAAATTTCATCTAGAAATACAAAAAGACTAAAGACCCAGCAAACCCGCTAAAAACAGAATCAGTTCACATATTCCACACTACAGTAACCAGCAGTACATGTACAAAACACTAAAATAAAGTACTTGAAAACACCAATAAAATACACATAAAATATGGATATATCTGTAATACATCTCATTACCAGTAAACCTTTATCAACTGTAAACCTGCTCTTTGCTAATTTACACAGAGGCATGATGGAGATTTGCTTTGTTGTTTTTTACATGTCAAACTCAAAGGTCATTCTGACTCCAGGAATAAGGCACAGGGATCATCTGAAGGCCTAACGAGGCCCGTCTTAACGAGGCCCGTCTTAACGAGGCCCGGCTAAGATCTGAGAGCCTGAGGGTCGATTCATCACTTCCTACCCAGGCTAACATGCTAATCAATTCACTCTCAGAACAGATATTTTACAGCATGACTCAACCTCCAAAGGGGGAAACAATCTAAAAATTTGTTTAAAAATACAATGAAACATTACGTCAGATTTTACTGGAGTCGTCAGAATGTGGGCGATTTCTATAGATAGAAGTAAGTATGGAACAGGAGGGACAGGAGGGAATGATGGGGGGAGACCGACTAGTCAGGAGAACTGACTGGAGGAGTCAGGAGGATCAGATGGAGGACTTGGAGAAGGAGAAGTCAGAAGGAGAGGGGGAGTCAGGAGGTTCAGATGGAGGACTTGGAGAAGGAGACCCGGAGGTGGTGGTTCTCTCCCAGGTCGTGGTTGTGGAACTCGATGAGCGACTCGATGGCCTCCTCCACCGAGCCCATCTGGATCAGAGCCATCTTATGGTCCTTCCTGAAGGAGAAACCACACGGAGGTTTAGGCTGTGCACAGAAGATCCACAAGTCAACATGATTAAATAAAGTGGAAGGAGGAGCTTTAGGACAAGGGGAGGAGCTTTAGGATGAGGGGAGGAGCTTCAGGACAAGGGGAGGGGCTTCAGGACGAGGGGAGGAGCTTCAGGACGAGGGGAGGGGCTTCAGGACGAGGGGAGGGGCTTCAGGACGAGGGGAGGGGCTTCAGGACGAGGGGAGGAGCTTTAGGAGAAGAGGAGATTCAGGACAAGGGGAGGAGCTTTAGGACGAGGAGAGGAGCTTTAAAACAAGAGGAGCTTCAGGATGATGGGAGGAGCTTCAGGACTAGGGGAGGAGCTTTAGGAGAAGGGGAGGAGCTTTAGGAGAAGGGAGGAGCTTCAGGATGATGGGAAGAGCTTTAAGAGGGGGGAGGGGCTTCAGGGCGAGATAAGCCATGGATATACAACACTTGTGACTAGTGACAGTTATTTACTTAAAGCTGAGAGGCGGACAGAGTTTAGCATAAGGTGCACAGCTTTGGTAGAGGACACAGGGCTTTGGATGTAAGAGGAGGGGCTTCAGGATAAGAGGCGGGGCTTTAAGACAAGAGGCGGGGCTTTGGGGGCAGAGACAGGAAGTGAATGACTTACTGGAAGAACTTGAAGGCCTTGACCATGGCTCCTGAGCTGGCAAACAGCATCTTCAGGTCGTCCTCAACCACAGACGGCCTGCAACAGACAGACAGACAGACAGATAGAGCGTCAGTCCGGTCTGTTTGGAGTAGTGGACTAGGGTTACACAGGTTACATACACACTATACTGTATGTTGTGTGTATCACTGGCTTGGGTTTCACATATGTAGCATGTTATACTGGTTTGGGTTTATGTATGGATCATGTTGTACTCATTTGGGTTTCATGTATGTAGCATGTTGTACTGGTTTGAGTTTCACCATTATGTTTGACCAATGGAAGGCTTTGGCTTTGGCCATGGAGACAGAGGAGCAAATCAGCTGCCTGCTGTTGTATCAAAACCTCCCTATGTTGTGATTGGCTGCTCCAGGTCATGTGGTCTACTTTAGAAAGCGCCTAAAGAGAAGCCAGGCAGCATCTTTTCTCTCTCTCATCTTTAGTGTAAAAAAAAAAGGGGGCAGCAGTTTGAAAAGAGGAGGATCCAGACTGGTGCTGAAAAGGAGAGGCAGCCGATTTAAACTTTCTACCAAGTTTCTTCCTCAGGGGGTTCACAGACCTCTTCATGTCAAGAACAAGGACTCCCAAAAATAGATCCACATTTGACCGCAGACCCTAATTTCTACGATTTAACTCCTAGGAACCTCATCTGAGAAGAGTTGTGTTGTGTTGTTAGATATGACAGAATTACAGAACTATACACAAGTCAAACCTCTGATCCAAATAATCACCCTGAAACATGCTCTAATTGTGCCAGGGACCCCCTGAAACCTCTTGAAGGACCCCTAGACCAGTGGTTCTCAACGTGGGGTCCGGGGACCACCAGGGGTCCTTGAGGGGGTTCCAGGGGGTCCCCGGAAAGTTGAATTAATTGTTAAACTTCAGCATAATTTAATTTACAAGAAGTTAACTCAATTAGAGAATGCAGAAGAATGATTAGTTTCACTGTTATCCCTCAATACAGATGGGGAATTCTGGACAAAATCATATCTAACAATAAAAATATTCTCAGATTTGGGATCAAATGGGGGTCCGTGGCCCTAATGTGGACTAAATTAGGGGTCCTTGATACGAAAAAGGTTGAGAATCACTGCCCCAGAGAACCCTGAACCCCAGTCTGGGAACCGGGGATCTCGTAGTTCCGGCGGTGAAACCACTTACGGGATGTTGGAGAGGTGCAGGGTGGCGGAGGGGGGGAAGATGTTGGAGTAGTTTTTGGAGCCGGGCTTCTTGAAGCGGTGCAGCGGGGAGGTGCTGTAGTCTTTGGTCAGGCCCTGGTCCTCATGGCCCTCGCGGGGGAGCTGGACGCTGGTGTGTTTGGACAGCGTGATGCGGAGAGGCTTCCCGTGGAGCCGCTGGCCGTTCAGGTGGCTCATGGCTGCGGACGAGACGGTGGAGAACGCCGCGTTAGTTTCTGACGGGACGGCAGCCCATCTGTTCAGAACTTCAGAAAAATCTTAGGAATTGACAGTGAAACTTTATCGAGCGCTGTGGGGAACCCGGGTCACCGTAGAGAATAAGACACAGCAAGGAACAAGTGGATATACAATAGGAAGGGACCCAGTGGAGGAGGGATTTGACCTGTACTTTCTTACCGTCAACAAATCCTATGAAAATAACAAAATCAGCAATGAATTTGTTTTGCTGACAAATCTCGTCTATGTAGCCGGTGCCCAATGCAGCCATAGAACTCCATTGTATTAAAAAAACTATTAAAAACCCGTCACAGGCCCCGGAAAAATATATTGCTTAGACGGATTGATAGTATACCACCTATAATTGTGGGATGGCATAAACTGATATTTGAGCTAATACCAATGGAATATCTAACATACAGATTTAAATGTAAAACGGGCAATTTTTTTAAGAGTTGGATATCCTTCTTTAAACATGCTGGTAAAAGACTTACGAATACTGTATTAAAGGGAATGATGGATTGCAGTACTGAACTGGGTCATAAGGTGGCATATTTATTTATTTGTTGATTGATTTTTATTTATTCATTTCTGTGCTTTGTTTTCTGAGTTTTCTTAACATTCTAAATCTTTTAATTTATTTACTTTAATTATAATTTGTTATCTTTTTTCCCTTTTTTTTCTCCAGATGTTTAGTTGTTGCATCACTGTCGATTGTAATTGTAACGGACTGAGCGTTTCCTTATACTTATACATACATAGATGCCATGACATTTTTCACAACATATTTATATGATTGTGTGCAATAATTTCTTTGAGTATATTACATGCTATATGTGTCATGTATCAGGGAGCTAAGTCAGATGTTTAGTTCTTGTGGCCACTGTGTATTGTTGAATTTGTCTGTGTTTGTGTTTAAAAGCATAATAAAAATATTGTAAACACCCCCCCCCAAAAAAAAAAAAAACCCAGAGCCATGCCGTTGCTCTGCAGCATATTTCATCATCACCATGCACCGGGCCGGCCGACTTTTTCCTCAAACAACTTAATAAGCCGGCTGTAAACATGTTTTCCATCTCAGGAAAGTAGTTCTGTAGCACAGAAAATAGTCCCCCGGCGTAATGAAGAATTTGTTCCCATTTGAATTTGATCTGGTAAATAACTACAACAGTCTGACTTTTTGTGGTAACAGTTAGCGATTTTTAAAATGTAAACTATGTCTTTGTGAGCTGTATTTCAAGGTTTTTAGCTTACAATTGGAGCCAATGACTTCCGGGTTGACGGCTTTAGACTTTTTAAAAAGGACCTGCACACACCTGGTGGCAGGAACACCATGGATGTAGAGAATTTCAGTAGTAAAAACAACATACCTACATTTTGTCTAACAGAAGACAAAAGGGTGCTGGGTGTTACCTAGCTGAGCCTGGGTGCTGTCGGACATCTGAACCAGAGCGTTCTCCTTCTTGTTGAACAGAATCTTCACCCTCATCACGTCGCCATAAACACCTTAACACACAGCCGGAAAAACCTGGTTAGATTCATACCACACAGGGAAATTTGATCCTGCATGATTACAGGAAGGCATATGAACACAAATGAACTATAAATAAATCAATATAATCATCTGGCATCCATTAAACCCTAGTGGAACCTGTGTATGAAATCCAGCTAACCAGGAGTCTGACTGCAGCCTGCCAAGCCACTGACCCTTGGTCTTATGGTCAATAGAAAACATGGAGAGGACTTTACTGAATATTTGGAAAATATATCGACTTTAAAGAAAAGGGGGGATTTCTTTAATAGATTAATGGAGAAAGTCTGTCAAAGTGCCGAATGTAAAAACTGGGAGGTGAAGGGAGGAGCATCGGTGAGGCGCTGCTGCCAGGAAGGCGAGGAGCCGGGAACGCTAATGAATTTGTGAATTAAAAATTTAGAAGGCAAGAATTCCTGAACGGTTATACACAGGAAAATGCAAGTGAGGAAATTAAGGGTAAGGGTCAGAGGAAATTAAAATGGCAGATTCCACCGTGTAGGAGCTATGAATTATGGGAGTGTTGACTAAAAAACCAAGAGCAGCTGATTCAGCGCTGAGGACATGCAGACTGAAGGAAACCCAGCATGCAAACTCAAACTAGGATTCAGACTGTTCACTAAATGGATGGAAACACAATAAATGCAGCACTTCAAAGTTTTTCTGAAAGTCAAAACTAAACTGGAGTTAATTCCAAGTGTTAAAATGTGACGGTCAGACTGAGTCTGTCTGGTTTAACAGTCAAACTAGTCGAGGTCCGCGTCCAACAAACAGCAGCATGCATCATGTCTAACGTATGGTAATGCACTCCTTCATAACCCAAATCCCTGTGGTATGTACAGGTGATGCAATTAAGAAAAACCACCAACCCAATTTAGACTTCAGTAACCTGGGGCCGGATTCACAAAACCTCCTTAAGAAAAAAAATCTTCTCAAGTGCCATTTTTTTCTTAACTTTAGTAAATAAAAAAATGCTATTCTCAAAAACAGTTCTTGATTTTTTTCTTAACTTTCAGACGGCCCTTCACCTGTCTTAAAACTCCTAGAGTGAAAAGGTAAGCCTCTAATATCATATATTTAAACACATTTTAGACAAGTAGGTTATAGTTCAAAGTCTTCATAGGTTCCCCTACACCTAACATTAAGATGAACATTTATTGTAAAGCTTTATTTGGTGTAGGGCCAGGTAGGCCTCTGTCTCATGTCTGTTGGAAATAAGCTGCAAATTTTACAGTTACCAACAGCAACCAATGTTTAAATCTTTGCTCTAGTTGCTCTAAATAGGTTTTTCCCCAATTGTTTTGTAGATGGAAGCACTTTGAGTTGCCTCCTAGCCTTGTCTCCTAGCCTCCTAGCCTTGTCTCCTAGCCTCCTAGCCTTGTCTCCTAGCCTCAATGGCAGTAAGCCTAAAGTTTATTAACCAGAATTAATTCAGGCCCTATTTTGAGAAGTTCTTAAGTTGGAAAATTAAAGAAATTCGTAAGAAATGAGACTGTTACTAAGAAAATATTGAGGAATTGCACTTAAGAGCCTTTTTAAGAACTTCCTAAAATTTCTAGATCTAGATCTTAAGATCTACCTTAAGAACACATTGGTGAATCCGGCCCCTGAACCTGATTCCTCAGTCTCTCAGCAGACAGAAAACACTGATCTGAACTCACCTTCCACTCCACTTTTAGTCATCTAGTTCTGCACCATCATTTTCACTCAATTTAGATATTTTTGTCTGGCCACATCACTAATCTAAAAAACTACAGCTAAAACTGTTGAGGACATGCTGCAAATATTGTGTTGAATAAAATCAAATCAGCACGCAAAATCTGACAAAACCAGCAGACACTCATTTTATAAAAACCAAACCAAATGAAAAAGAGGAAAAAAAATAAAAAAATAAAAACAAAAACAGAACAACCAAGTAGTACTGATAATTAAAAATAAGATGCTAGTGACAACATACCGAAGAGAATAAAGAGGCAGTGGGGCGTAACTCTCTTTATAAGACAGCAGAGAAGGCAGCGGAGGGACAGGACAGGTAAAGGTGGGAGGGCAGGACAGGTGGAGGGTCCGAGGCGTTTCCATGGCAACAAATTAAACAAAAAAATAAAAAAAAGACAGGTGAGGGGTCAATCAGAAGGTTAATTACCTTTGGAGAGGTGGGGTCAGATAATGTCAAAAAGTAGATTACATATTCAGAGATGAATGGACATGACAGGTGTGTGTGTACAGGTGTGTGTGTGTGTGTGTGTGTGTGTGTTGCAGTGTGGAGGTGCGCAGGCAGGGGGCGCCAGTCAGTGGAGAGTCAATATAACAGGGTTTAATGTCAAGGTATTAAAAACAACAAAGGAAGTGGGGGGTAGGTGGGTGGGGGACAAAGAGGTAAAACATCAGTGAGATGATCCACACCAGGAACAAAACGGCATTTACAGTCGAGACATTTGACCTCAGAGGGAAGAAGAGACAGGAGGTGAAACTGGACTCAATAACAGCTTTGAATGATAATAAAAATAATAAAAATAATAATAATAATAATAATACTGCAGGATGATGGAGAACAACTGGAACATTACTGAAGAATTAATGAAAAAACAGTTTTGTTGTCTGGAGATTCGTTCGGTGTCTGGACATGAATTTGCCTTCAAGAAGTGAAATATAAAAGTTTATTTCTATCATCATTACTATATCATTCTGGGGTTACATGAATATTTGTTCCATCTTTCATCAGGCTTCGGTGACCTCTGACCTTTGACCTACTCACTACTAGTGATCTATGGGTGCATCCCAAGTCTCTTACATTGCATCCACGTTTCCCTCACTTGCGTCTTAGTCCCTCCCACCGAGGAGGAAACCATGTGAGGAGAGAGGAAACCAGGAAATATGTTTTTAGAGAAATGAGACGTCCTTTCCTCTGAAGCGTCATGTGAAGAGACATCATGACTAGGGATGGGCATTTTAAGTCATTTCAATATTCGAGTACTCGCATTAAATTATTATAGAGTACTCGAGTACTCGCAAAAAAAAAAAACTAACGTAAGAATATGGTCCGAAATTAACACCCAAGCGACAGTGCGGGTCGGGGTCCGTGTCCGACTGGAAACACACAAGCGGGAGCAAAGTTTGGCTAAACGCTAAACTGTTAACTTTATAGGCTATAGGCCTGTAAGAAGATCTATTACTATCTAATGCTTTCACATTTATTAAATTGGCCAACAACGGAAAACAAGTGCAATTTGAAATTCATTTATTGAACAACTAGGCTTCAATTAGCCTATTAAACCATAAATTCAAAGTTAACATAAATAAGAAAAATCTATTAAAAAGTGAACAATATTTAAATGACGGAAATTTGCGCAACAGCAAAAATAAACTCTCTAGACGCGGCTGTCGGGAAACGTGAGCCGTGAAAACATGTTCAAGTTAAAACAATATTTACAGGCTGTAACGTTAGATCCTGTAACGATGCGTGTGCAGATCTATCATTTTTGCTAGCAGTCCTGTCCAAAAAAATGTAAACTTTTAATATAGAACAGGGTCAATTTACGTTTATATTTATTATATAAATGTTTTTTTTTTTACAAAGCAGAAAAAAAATAATGCGAGTACTCTATACGTTGAACCGTTGAACGAATACTAACGTCCAAATCGAGTACTCAAATACTCGAGTACTCATGCCCATCCCTAGTCATGACGTAACTAACGTCATGGCGTTCAGCTGAAAGTCTTCCGGGAAGGCTGCTCCCATGTCTCCTCGCTCCTCCCTCCTCAGAGATCCCTCCTCCCTCCTCCCTCCTCCCTCCTCGCTCCTCCCTCCTCCCTCCTCCCTCCTCCCTCCTCCCTCCTCCCTCCTCCCTCCTCCCTCCTCCCTCCTCGGAGCAGAAATAAGAGCTTTGGGACGACCTTCAAAATGGCGGAACGAGGAAATATCAAATAAGAGACTCGGGATGCAGCCTATGACTTGAAGCGGATTCTGCTGCTGACCTCACTGGGAGTCAGTTAAAAGGATTCTTCTGCTGTGGGTCAAAGTTCACCTCATTTTCCACACTGGCCTCTCTCCCTCACCGAACTGCTGGGTCCAAGATGTAAGCATAAATTAGTTGGATGAAAGCAAACAATACGCATTTTATTTGTGACTAAAAATAGTTCCTGACTGACCGAAGTTCCACTTTTTCAAATCAATGTGCCAGCGCTGACGTAGTGAACGTTACCACCTTCTGTCAAAACCTTCACCTGAGAACAGAGCTGGGCGATATGGACAAAATCAAATATCATAATATTTTTGACCTAATACCTTGATGTCGATATTGCGACAATATTGTAGGGATGACTATTGGTGCTTTCACAAAATATTTACACAATGAGATTTTTGATAAATAATCATCAGTAATGTGGATATAATGACTAAGTGGGTAAAGGCAAATAATAGAACAGCTAGAACAGTCTGGTAAGTTCAGAAAATGACATCACTTTACTGTAATGCAGCCTTTAAAACCAGGAAAAGACACTTATGCCATATCACAATATCCAAAATCTAAGACGATAGCTAGTCTCATATCAGAATATCGATATAATATTGATATTTTGCCCAGCCCTACCTCAGAAGTTGGGTTTGTTCAGACAGTAAGTCCTGCCTTACACTGCACTTCTCACCAATCACTAACGTCCTGCATGGTTACATCAAACCGATCAGCTGTGAAAAAGTGTTCATCCGCCTGAAACTAGTCTGTGTGGAATAATAATACATCCCACAAATGGAGCTGCTGACAACAAGCTAGTTTGGTCTCTGCTGTGATGCTGTTTTCACAAGTTATCATATTCTACTTGTCCTGCATTGTACATAATTATCCTATCTAAAAGGTAAAACAAAAGAATTTGCTGGTGTTTTTTGTTGTTTTTATAAGGGAGAGATGCTAATCTGGAAAATGAGGCTAACTTTCACCAACACCGAAGGAATCCTTTAACAACGAGGGAAAGTCGTAGAATGATCATGTGAGAGACAAGAAGTGGGACAAGTAATAAAACAGGAGCTTCTGAGAGTCAGAAGAGATTTTCTTCTCCAGAGAGACAGACGGTACCGTACTAACCTCCGGGTTGAGGTTGCTGACCAGCAGGACACAGTGTCCGGCGGGGAGGTGGGGGAAGCCCAGCCTGGCGGCCCCGGGGAGCGACAGGGAGGCCAGGGCCCCTGGGAGCGCCGGGACCGTCAGCCCTGGACAGGGGGAGGACACTGGGAGAGTTGAGAGGGGTGAAACATGCAGGCCTGGCTAAAACTGACGGGATGAAAACTGCATTCAATGAATATGGTTTCACCAAATAATCTCTACAGCACAGTGAACTATCGCTTCATAAAGAACTGCTGTTATCCTCTGGCAGTTTAATGCTGCCTAGCTTATCAGAAAACCTCCACACCTGGTGAACAGGACACAAGGCCCTTCAGCATATATGCAAAACACCAAGCAGCGCTTACTTCAATAAAATGTCAACTTCTAACTGTCAACTGTCTGAATTGGTTCATACCGCTCGCTATCGCCTCCACAGTGTGTTTTGGTGGAATGCCAATATAAAAGATTACATTTTATTGAAATAAAAAACGGTTTGGTGGATTGGGTGTGGGCTGAATTGAACAGTGGATCCCAATGACTGAGAAAATGAGTTAACTCATGTTATATCAAGTCTGGACTGGAGGACTGGAGACTGAAACTGGACTCAGTAAAGCGGAGGAGGTGAAGCCCTGCTGTCTGCACTGACCTGCCTGCTGGATGGTGAAGGCCGGCGGGAAGTGAGACGCTCCACCGTACGGCGACGCAGAGATGATGCCTGGAGCTGTGGAGGAGAGACCACACTGCAGGGTTAGAGGTTCAACTCCCTGCAGCAAGGCACCAACACTGCAGGGTTAGAGGTTCAACTCCCTGCAGCAAGGCACCAACACTGCAGGGTTAGAGGTTCAACTCCCTGCAGCAAGGCACCAACACTGCAGGGTTAGAGGTTCAACTCCCACTGGGCCCGCTGTTTAAAGTAACTGAACGGCCAAATATGGACAAACTCTTTGATACGTTTCCAATGTTTTAGCAGTTTTTTTGGAGTTTCCTGTGGAAAGCCAATGACATGAAATCATAAATATTTGGCAAAATAAATATGAATTTTCATATCAAAGAGTGTGTGTCCTGATTTTGGCCACAGTTACATTAAATGTGGGAAATGGTAAATGTGTTCATTTCCCAACCAGCATTAATCGAAAATTTTACACAACTATGACAAAATGCAGTTATACTGTGATGTTATATAATTGAACCTTGAGGCTGTAGTGTTATACTTAGGGACGCCGCGATCGATCGGCCAGCAATCGGAATCGGCCGATATTCAGTATAAATATGAGATCGGAGAATCCCGATAATGTCTGTCACGCCCGCTACTTCCCCTCATTAACTTCTCTGCTTATTTAATGCATCAGTTCATCTCATGCCATGTGTGTTTGTTTACATAACGCTCTGCAGTCTGCAGGCTGTCCGAAGCTGAACTGGATGACGGTCCAGACCCTGACAGAGGAGAGGCAACTGAAAAGTCTCATTTTCTCTCTCTTAAGAACATTCACTTATACAAAAACAAAGACTGAAATGGATATATTAATCTTCGGAGGGAGTCTCCATTTATTTAACTGACTCAACAACACAGGCGAGTGGCAACAGTCTGAGTCTTGTGCTTCGGTTTTCTCACTAAATCATGCTGCTCTACCTAGAACGCACATGGTTTTGTTTACATAATGATCAAGTAAATATTGAGGTAGAAAAAAAGAAAATGTGGATACTTTTTAACCAGGACTCAATTTGATGGATGACATGTATGTAAAATGGAAACTGTTAGATCTATAATACTGCTATAGCAGCTGCTATAACAAAACAAAAACACTATCGGTTTGGCCGATCGGTATCGGCAGATACGGCTCATAGACGATCGGCGGCAAAAGGCTAATCGGGGCGTCCCTAGTTATATTTATACTAGTGAACAGGCTGCAGCAGAGTCACGTCCTTACTGAAGGCAGCCATGGCCGGGTGCTCCATGGCGGGCTGGTTGTCTCCGGTGGGCAGGTCGGGCCGGGTGTAGTCGCGGCTCTTGTCGTTGTTGTATTTGACGTTGAGGCTGGTCAGCTTGGAGAAGCTGATCCGCAGAGTGCAGCAGGCGTTGTAGATATTCTGTCCGTCCAGAGACTGAAACCACCAGAGACAAAACACACACCAGCAGGGTCAGCACTCATTCGAATAATAATAAAAACTCCCTTTATTTTTAGAGCACTAAACAGTCACAAAGTGCTTTACAAGATAAATAAAAAAATATCTAACTTAAGTGATAAAGAAAAAAAATGCACAGAGTAATTAAAGAAATAATTATGTTAAATTATTACAGGTGGGCCCTAGGATTAAACCCTCATGGTGATGATGATCATCTGGAGGTTCGAAACTGGGATCCCCGGATCAGCTTAGAGAATCTGGTGGGGGAGCTGAAGTGTAAAACTCTTTAATGTTCATGTGCCTTTGAGCACAGCACTTAAACCCCCAAGCAGAGCTGCTGAGTCCCAGTACAACTGTGGCTGTACTGGGCAGCTCCCAGTGTGAATGTGTGGAACCGGATGAATGTGCAGCAGGGTGGAGCTCAGTCCACTCAACATGGAAGAATCAGCAAAACAGACACCAACTTCGAGTTATAAATGTAGTATAAAAGTCGTACAAAGTTAATACTAACACATAACCAAAGTTATGACATGTAGCTTCACGCTAAAGGCTGCTGTGTCAGGTTTTTATGATCAAAACAATGACTGACAAAATAAAAAAGTCATGTGGCAGTGTGGCCAGCAGAGGGCGTTCCTCACCAGTTTAGAGTGCTGGGCGGTCATCCCATCAGGATACTGCAGAAGAGCCTGGAACTGGTTGTTCTTGGTGAAGGTGATGATCCTCAACACGGTACCGAACTTAGAGAAGATCTGAAGACGACAGAGCGGTTCTGTTTAGCTTGTCAGACCGTTTTAAAACCTGAGAGATGCAGCTCATCACTACCAAGTGAACTCAACCATACAAGCCCCATTTCCTTGGTGGTTGTGGGCCTGAAAGAGCAGAGCAGTGACTTTAATGCAGAAAGGGAAACCTCACTCTGGGTGTCTGATATGTTTGACCAGTAAAGAGCCACCAGCAGCCTTTACAGACGGTGGCTTTCTGTTCTGGTGTCGGTGGGTTTTCTCTGCTGATTAAAGCCACTATGCCCCCGTCCAACCAGGAGACCTTCAACAAGCCCACAGATCACAGGGCGTCTCATTAACTATGCATCCTGTCGACCAATCAGAGCACTCATTGTGTTCAATGCCCGTTACACTGGAAAGCAAATAACCAGAGGCAGTGTCTCTCAATTTCCACAATAGTAACAGTCATAATATTTTAGTATTAACAGGCCCAATACCATGAGATTTGGAAATGTGATTTGGAAATTTAAAGAAAGGGTCACACATGACTCCGACAGAAAACTTCCCAGAAGATTCCTGGGTGAAGCTGCATGTGTGGAAGGGACTGGAGGTTCTTGAACCCAGAGAGGTTTGCTCTCCATGGGTCTAATGACCAATTCTTTATAGTATGGCTATGTTTATAACATATTTACCTTCTGTTGAAGGTTACATGTCCCACAATGACAAGTGGTAGGTAGAGGTAGGTAGCAAGTTTACTAGTTTAACAAGTTCACTCGCTCCCTTTATTGATTCCACATTACGAGAAAATTGTCAGGAATGGGAGGGGAAGAGAGACGCTTTCAAACAGCCAGGGAGGAGACAAGCTAGATTTAAAAACATGAAAAGCTGCTGAATGGAGCGGGAGGAGCGGAATTTGACAACAAGCTTTAGAAAAAGAGGTGAAAACAGCTGGATATTGGTTTATATCATTATGTCTCAATGAAATCTCCACTCCACTCACTACTGCAGGTTTAAGCTTATTTTTTCCTTATTGTATTAATCTTATTACTTCTGTTTGTTGAGTACCTGAATGCTTTGGTAGATTTCTTTCCAGTAATCTCCTTGTGAATTGGAACAAGTTTATTATGTTGTCTTCTATACTTCTATGTGTGTTGAAAACAAACAAATTGAGCGGGCCAAAAAAAAAAAAAAAAAAGAGGAGTGTGTTATGAGTGAAGCAGCTGTTACCTGGTGCAGGACGTCCAGGGTGACGGGGTAGAAAAGGTTTTCCACCACCACCCTCAGCACCGGGCTGGGAGCCACGCCCGAGTCCAGACCGCCGGCCTGGGACGCACTGACGGCCTGCAGGGCGGCCTGGGCCCGCTGAGAGAGAGAGAGAGAGGGGAGAGAGAGAGAGAGAGAGGGGGAGAGGGAGAGAGAGAGAGAAAGAGAGAGAATTGATTATTACATAGATGCACAAATCTCCAGGTTAGCTCCTTTCAACAAGAGTAAAGAATTCCTATCTATTGCCGAGGCTCAAACTTTGTCCCTGCTGGCCACCGTACACTTTCTCTGACCCGAGCCAATCAAATCAAAGCAAAACAATGACTTTGTATCGACCAGGCTCCTGATTGGCTGCCTGTTAACACTGCTCTACACAAAGCAGTACTGTCTAAAACTTCCTGGATATTAACCCGGACTAATGTTAGCAGAAACAGAGAGAAGAAAAAAAAAAGATCTGTTGTAGAAGTGCAGGAGAGAGTTTTAAATTCTTTAAATTCTAAATGAGCTCGTCTCTTCACTGGATGTTTCACACAGGACCGGATCCTACACACTAAATGCCTTTGAAAACAGGTAGGGTGACATTTTAGAGAAAAATGAAAACCAATTATTTTGGCCAGTAAAAAACATTCCTGGCAGGTAAATGTTTTTTAGTTTTCCGACCCTCAGCAGCTGGGACAGAAAGTGAATCAGACATTGGACCTAATTAATAATCAGTACATTAACACTGCTCATATAACAATGTGTTTGACTACAACACCAGAGTATGTGTTGTCTTATCTTAATAATACATATATATATATAACCATCCATTACTGTATGGCAGCAGTCCATGCAACCTAACAGATGAAGACCCCAGAAGTCCAAGCTTTGTGTGATGTCATCTGAATTAATTTACATAGCAGAAGAGGATTATGGGAGTGGTGAGAAAATTCACAGCTCATGTGTGAAGATACTCTGGTCTGCTGGAGACTGCAGGGTTAGCGGTTTAACTCCCAGCTCAGGCTATCTGATAATGATGATACTAACTAACTGATAATGCTCTTACTAACTACTGATGATATTGATGGATTTACACTAACTATTTTAGTTGAACTGATCTTATCTTATCTATTGCTTGTCTACTGTTATACAGTTTATGTAACTCCCTCCTTCTATTAACCAGTGTATGTCTATCTAATGTCTAATGTCCAATGCCTGTTCTTTATACTACCTGCCCAGGGACTACGGATGAAAACTAGCCTTCTTGGCTAATTCTGGCATATTTTATAATGTGCACTGACCCTGTCAAACTAATAAATAAATAAATAAATAAATAAATCTGTCCATCTGCCACGCTGCCCTTGAGCAAGGCCTTCCACCCCGGCTGCTCAGTGTCCAGCGGCAGCACACTGGTAAAATCAGATTGTGCTTTTTGAGCCCCTGGGGGAATTTCTGGCACTGGTTGTACTGGGCAGCTCCCAGTGTGACTGTGTCACACTGGGAACTGTGTATGTGTGTGTGTGTGTGTGTGTGTGTGTGTGTGGCAGTGAAGCAGACTGCAGCTCCTTCAGCCTGCCTGCTGAAGTAAAAGGTAAATAAATGAAAGAATGAAACGAAAGCTTCTGATAATACCGACTCCTCTGTGAACAGCCAACAGGCCTCCTCTGGCCTGTGTTTACATCAAGTCTGCCAGCCAATCAATGCTCTGGAAGAGAGTTGCTCAACTCTGATTGGGCGGAGACAAGACACAGCGGTGGTCCCCATTGGTTGCCAATAGCATGCAGTTGCCGTGGGAACAGTGTTTAGAACGGGGGAGGTTTTGTTTGGAGGTGACGGTATGTCGGCAAAACCACAAGATACGAGGAAGGAAGGGAAAGAGCAGGGATCACCGATCTGCTCCGTTTGTTTCCACAACACTTCGCGGCCTTCAGCTCCCTCCTGCCCTTTAAAAAGCAACAGAACTCGTTTTCATTTTGCAGTATCATTCGTTTTGTGAGAGCGGGAGTCACTTTCTGCCAGAGGTGGATATCTTCTGGAACAAAACTCTTTGAACGTCTTTCTGGGACAAAACGCAGCGTGGTTCACAGTGAAACCGTCTCCTAAGTGCCCGGCCTGTTAATCAAAAGCAAATGGTTGTAATCTGAACCAGCAGACAGCGTTTGTAGAACAATAAGCTCCATGTGTCGTCCTCTACTGCTGCATGTTGTTTTCACTGTGGCTTTGGTTCAGTTTGGACCAACAGCGGCGCAGGGTGGCATCTACTGTACAAACTAGTCTCCTGTAACTTCTAATGGAGGCGGAAACCCAGAGGCAGTGCAGAGGTTAGCTCCTCTACTCTGGAAACACTGGGATCAAATCCCACCACAACCTCCTGTCTACTTCACAACCGTATGAAGAAAAAACAGAAATACTAAAAAGATGATGTAATAATAATAAAAGCAGCTATAACATACCATCAACATGCATGCAAAGGATAACATAACCATAATATACCCATTTCACCATTAAAATCTCTTGTTTGTTGTGTCAGGTGATATTGATATTGTGCAATTGTGATGATGTATAATGTAGGCTATTTTTAAAAAAAAAATTACTTTTTATTTGCCAGTACAAGACATTTTAGATAGCTGTATTCTATTTAAAAGTCCAACTAGGGAAATTAGCAGCAACTACAAACACCATGTGCAACATCTTTTATATTTCAACGGTGAAATGTAATCATGTTACTGCACTGTCCCTATCAAATAAACTACTAAATAAATATATTAACATGATGAAATGGCTACAGAGACTTTACAATAGAGCTGCAACGATTAATCGATTAGTTGTCAACTATTAAATTAATCACCAACTATTAACTATGATTAATCGGTTTGAGTAATTTTTTAAGAAAAATAAGTCAAAATTCTCTGATTCCAGCTTCTTAAATGTGAATATTTTCTGGTTTCTTTCCTCCTCTATGACAGTAAACTGAATATCTTTGGGTTGTGGACAAAACAAGACATTTGAGGACGTCATCTTGGGCTTTGGGAAACACTGATCCACATTTTTCACCATTTTCTGACATTTTATAGACCAAACAACTAATCGATTAATCGAGAAAATAATCTACAGATTAATCGACAATGAAAATAATCGTTAGTTGCAGCCCTACTTTACAAAACAAATTTAAACAGTAAGTGACTATATAGACTGAAAGTAACATTTTACTGGTGACAAACAGATCCTTATGGCGGATGGATACGGAGAGTGTGCCTTACCACTTGGTTGGGGGAGTTGTCGGTCTTGAGCTCCTTGTGGTTGGAGAACTGGATGTAGATGGGATGGTTGCGGATGACTGGTGTCATGGTGGAGTAGTAGCCCACCATGGTCTGGGCAGCGTCCTCAGAGTTCATCTCGATGAAGGCCTGAGGAGGAGGAGGACAGCAGCTCAGTACGGGACGGGACGGGACGGGACAGGACAGGACAGGACGGGACGGGACACGACAGGAAGGGACAGGACGGGACGGGGCGCGAGAGGACAAATGAAACCAACAGAAACCAACAGTGGTCGCCTAAAGGTTAGAGAACCTAGTTTTACAGCATTCGGTTGTCCTTGAAGCCCAGGCAAAATAGGATGTGATTTCATTCCACTATAATTCAATTCACTAGAGATTATCCCAATTCGAGAATATATAAGAATTAGGGATGTTCACGAAAAATCAATGATGGATTTATCGTTTGTTATGTATCACGTCAATTAACCTTAACGACCTAAACGACTTTTTGAATTGCGTCATCGCAGCCAGTTACCGTATTTCCTCTAATAGTGGCCGGTAGTCAATTAAAAGCCGGGTCTCCGATAATGGCCGGGGCCGTGGTCGACACAAACAAATAAAGGCCGGGGGAAAAGACAAACGAAACAAGTGTAAATTTGCAATAGCTGCGACCACGTACACACACTGTGCGGCTATAGGCCACCAAAGGGCGGGGAAATTTTTGTGAACCAACCGACCGACCGACCGACTGACCGACCGAGCTATAGAGCTGCTGGTCGCAAAAACAAAGGTGGATACCGGTAAACTCCTGGTGCCTGGCGGAAGTCTCTGGAGCGTGCCGTCGGCGATTACCGTAATTATCGTAATGCATTGCAGTAACAAAAAAACGGCTACCTAACGAACCCCAACAGAAGCAGATCAGAAAACAAGGAGCCTTCGTACTAAAATATGAGCAAATATACTTATCAAACAGAGTGAAACAGAAATAAAGGCCTGTCTCTAATATAAGCCTGCTTCCAATAAAGGCCTGGTACCCTCTGCAGCTGAGGTAAATAAAGGCCCGGGCCAATATTAGAGGAAATACGGTAGTCCAACCGCGCAAATGACCATGAAATCGAAGTGGAGCGCTACTTGTAAGAAACCACTCCACCACCTGATACGAATCCACTGGACTGGTGGGAAGACAAGCAGGATTCCTGAGGCTGATATTTGATCGTTAACTTGAGTGCAAATCGATCAAGATTTTTTTTGTAATTCTAATTCAAGTAAGAATGGATTGTTCTAACTGAATTTCACCATCTCCCACATATATTATAAACAGTTAGGCTAACGCAGTACTAAATCAAAACAACAAAAACTGGAGTGGGGGTTCCTGGGACAAAATCTTATTAAAAGTGTCTGAGGCCTAATGTGTGTATTTCAGAGTCTGTGAAAACATGAAAACGCCTGACAACGCCTGCTTTAAGCATTTCAACTAAACATGTGGGGATGAAGTCACAGAGAGACTGTAAAAAAATCTGAGTGAGGAATGTGAACAAAAGCCGCTGAGCAAGGCACTGCAGCCACAGCTCCCACTGGGAAACAGCACAAGGATTAATTTGTAAAGCTAAATAAAAAAAAAGAAAGACATCCACCATAAAATCATTGATTAATCCATCAAGTCGGGGCTGGGGATCATGGGACAATTTTCAAAACTGGCTCTAACACAATACTTAATCAATGCCTTTCTTTGTTGAATGAAACCAATGTGTGAAGGAGTAAATAACTTTCGGTTTTTCCTAATGGGAGCCAGACCGCACCGTTAATGTCGTCAGAACAACTCCACATAAACAAGGCAAGTTCTCACTGTGAAGCTTTGGTATCTGCTGATATCCTGAAGCAGTGATGTTGTTTTTTAACATGCAGCCCTATATGAAACCAAAGCAATTACTATTTGAGACAGCCTTAAGGCTTTTGTCGCACGTTTAAAAATAAATACGACCTCACGTTGTGTCGATCACGTTTACACACCGACTCCGAAACTTTGTCCGTCATTAAAGTTTTCGGAACAGGTTCGAGAGTCGTTTGACCACTCAGAGCCACCGTACTGTTGTTATTAGCCATTACGCACGACTGGATCTACCGGGATCTCCGGCACAGCCTCGAAACACTGATGCTATCAGCTCTGGCAGAAAAGTGATAAACAGACTGATCACAGGACTGTTGACCATGATCTCGTCTGTATGTTGCAGCGTTTTGAGGCTGCGCCCTGAATATCTGTGGATCCAGTCGAAAGGCTGATCACCTATGCGCACTTCTCCGATGGCACAATTTGGATAGCCAAATCATGAAGTGTGTGTGTGTGTGTGTGTGTGTGTGTGTGTGTCCCTCCTCAGACATACTGCCAGCTGCTGTTCAGGATCAATTGGATCACGGAAATCGGTGGTCTTCTTTTTAATGACGACTCCATTTTCTCTCGTATTGCGAATTTTCGCAACGAATAGAATAATAAAACGCATCGGATTCAGCGTGCGAGGTTTCTGTGCTTAACGATTTTTATCGGATGACGGATTAAAAAAAACGCATACGAAAAATACGGACTTGGTGTGCAAAGACCTTTACTGTATAAACCCCTTACTGTATACTTTACTTTGTGTTGTGTTTAATACCCCCAGCTCTGTCCTTATATCTATATTTTTATTGCTGCATCCATCATCCGCTCCTCTCACTGACCCAGTTTCCCCACAAGCCTCGTCACAGTGTCGTCTAATGACGGGACGATATATCGAAATTCAATATCGGTAAATACAAAAATATGACAATACGCATCATGTGTCAGAAAAATTGTGATATTAGCTCCATTTTATTCTCAGGGTTCCTACACATTTTCAATTAAAAAATTCCATACTTTTTCCAGAGCTTGATTTGTTCTGAAGATTTTTGTCTGGTGTTCAATATGATTTACGCAGACAGACATCTTGCCCCTGCTAACTAGGTCATATCACTGTATAGATGAAGATTGTTCTTCACAGAGACAAATATCAGAATATGTGAGATGATTGGCAGGGTTCCTACACGGTTTCCATTTTAAAATTCCATATTTTCCCCAGACCCTATGTTCTTGACCGGATTTGATTTTGGTGGGTATTTGATATAATGCATGCTGACAGCGGCTGGGTAATAAGAGCGTCCCTCTATCTGAACATTATTCTTCATATCAACAAAAACTGTGGACTCAAAGTGGCTCTACAACAACATAAAAGCTAGAATCATGTGTGTATCGGACCTGAACCGCAACATTTTCCATACTTTTCCAGACATCTTTTCAAATTCCCAAACTATTCAAGACCTGGAAATTATGAAATTCATTTTTAATACTTTTCCAGACCTGTGTAGGAACCCTGTATTCTGGATTATGTATTATGGACAAAATCAAATATCACAATATTTTTGACCAAATACCTTTTGACCAAATTTTCAATACTGCGACAATATTGTAGGGATGACTATTGGTGCTTTCACAAAATATTTACACAATGCGATTTTTGATAAATAATCATCAGTAATGTGGATATAATGACTAAGTGGGTAAAGGCAAATAATAGAACAGCTAGAACAGTCTGGTAAGTTCAGAAAATTACATCACTTTACTGTAATGCAGCCTTTAAAACCAGGAAAAGACACTTATGTCATATCACGATATTCAAAATCTAAGACGATATCTAGTCTCATATCATGATATCGATATAATATCGATATATCGCCCAGCCCTAATCACATCGTATCGTGGTTGTATCGAATCGTGAATCGTGATCTGTTACCTGGTTCTTGGCTTTGAGCATCAGCAGGTTGGTGACGGCGCCGAAGGGCAGGCCGAGGGAGATGACCTCCGCCTCGCTGATGTCGTTGGGAAGCTTGCGGACGTGGATGACCCTGGACGGCACCCCGGGGCCTCTTATGTCACCTTTGAACTTCTTGCTGTCGTTGCCATTGGCTGCAGAGGAGAGGAAACACTGCATGATGCTGGAAATATGAATTATAGTAGCGATAACGATGATATGATATTTGAATTACAGAGATCAATTAGAGAGCAATTAGCGATAGCGATAAGTGATATGCATTATGATTTTTTGGGACACTGGCGTTTCAACAGGCACTTTAAAAAAGTCTTAACTTAAAGGACTACACCAACTTTTTGGGAAATTGACTCGGTCAACTTACCTTTCCCATGCTAGGACAGGAAGAGCCTGTAAGAAAGAAAGCTGCCGCACACTCAGCCTTGATGCATATAATCATTTATTGAGTCGTCATCAGGGCATAATAAAACTACTAATACTCTGCATACACATAAACGTTCAGGCAGCTGTGTGAAACATCATAAATTCTGATACACATTAGGGCTGAACGATTTTGAAAAAATATCTAATTGCGATTATTTTGACGGATATTGCAATTGCGATATGATTTGCGATATTAGAGGAAATGATAATTTTTACATCATTATTCTCATTTTCATTGAAAAACGTATTGAAATGATTATGGTGTGATTTTTGCGGGGATCTGTACCAAACAAAGATGTTTTCTTAAGTCTGTAGAATATGATGTGTAGGCCAGGACATCTCTGCAGCACCACAATATTTCATTTAAAATTGTATTTTGACACATTTCACCTTTAACAAATATTGCGCCTCCTGCGACTTGAAAATTGCAGTAGGCCATATTGCGATTTCGATAAAATTTCGATTAATTGTTCAGCACTAATACGCAGCGATGCTATGAGTGTGCGGCAACTTTCTTTCTTACAGTGAACGGCTTCCCGCAGCCAGCACCTCTCCAACACCGGCTGTGTGTCCTGCTCCCTTCTTTTTCCATTTAGGAGAGCAGTACCACCAAAACCATCTGCATCTCTTGTTGTTATCTCTGTCCTGTGCACATGCTAACGGAGGAAAGGAGGCTCTGAGATTCATTACAAACTGTGGATCTCTTACTCACCATTGTGTATTATACTCCAAAGTGACTTGGCCTGCTTTATGTGCACGCCGCCTCAGTCATTGGTATGTTTTGATTTACAAAGCCATTCTTGGCAAAATTCCTACTTACTTATCTTCTCTTTTAAACTTGAAATATGGAAATTACAATCTCTGCTCTCAGGACATTCTGTGATGTCCCAACTGAACTGGGACAGAAAGCTTTTAGGTTTTCTGCTCCTACAGCATGGAACAATCTACAGTCTGATCTGAAACTTCAAAACTTAGTAACCCTGAATGATTTTAAAGCTATGGTGAAATCTATTGAAACCAGGTTGTCATTTGATCATTTTAATGTTACTCAAATCTATGTGTTTTCTATGTATATTTTTTGTTGAAACTGTGTTGCTGCTATTCTTGGTCAGGTCTCCCTTGTAAAAGAGCTCCTTGATCTCAATGGGACAAACCTGGTTAACCTCTTCATCACGAGCGCCCCCGGCCCCGGGGGCAGCTGAGCCATCTTGCAGCAAATTCGCTATGTAAAGATGGTCTATTTATAGAACATATGAATGTTATACTGTTTTGAAAACATGGGGTTTTCAGCTTTCAGAATCTGTAAACCAATTGTATGTTGACCAAACTATGTCTTATTACAAAGTATTTTAACAATGAAGTCGTACAAATATAAACTTCGTAAATATAAGCGCAAGTTGTGATCAAAAGATCGGGGATAATTTTCTCGTCAGTCTACAATAACATGCTTGGTATCGCTGGAAACTAGAAATTCCGAGCTTTCCAATGACAGTAAACGCACCACGAAAATGGAACGACACAGTCCGCCGTTTCCGGGGAAAAGTAGCAGTCAAACTTCACATTTTACAGTCATACTGACAAAAATCTATGTTCTTGCCAAAATATTTCACCAAGGCTTATGTTATTTTCGCCAAAAACGGTACATTTTAGTTACTCACGTTTCTGCCGTCAATATGAAACCGTTTCTGTGTCTCTCCGGTGAACGGGGGCTTTTCACCAGCCATTTTAGCCCAGACAGACTGAATCCCTACTGAGGGAGCTATGGCTCTTCGTCGCCATCTGGTGGCCGCATCGAAGCACTGACACCAATGAGCCTTATATCAATCTCTTCCTCTTACTCAAACGAAAACAACGATACGTCACACGCGAGGAAGGACCCCAGCGTTCTCCGTAAATCTGCCTGTATAGAATGGAGCTCTGTGGCCCATATATGAAATATTGAATATTGCTTGATATTCATTGTTTTTTATTACTATTTCAATGTTTTTGGGATTTATGTTATGTTATGTTATGTATTTGTAACATGGCTATATTTAAATAAATAGTGTTTTGAAGTAAAACTCCCAGTAAACTGTCAACATGTAAACAGTAAACATAGCCAAAACATGGAGACCGCCTGAGTATATCTTTATAAATTGTATCATAAATGCTGTATTTTAGTGTATTTTCATCAAATTTACAGTTACAGTTGTAGTCAAAGAGTAGGAGAAGACATTCAGTTGCATTATTGTCTATGGGATCTTGGTTATAATGGTGATATTGCCTTTTAAATTTAGATTTTATACTAGGCGAGGATGAAAATATGTTTTTTTCCTTTATTGCATCTCCATTTACTCTGGAATGGCAATAGATATAGGTTTACTTACACTGGATTCATATTCCTTAGCTTCTTACTTATCAAAGGAGACCAGAAATATGCATATAGGCCTTATGGTTGAGGAGCTATTCCTGATTCATTTGGGGCATGTCATTTCGGGCAGGAGGCCTGAGAAATAGGCCTAGGGATGAAGAGGTTAAATAAAGGCTGCCAATCACATGAAGGCGAAGCTGACGAAGAGGACAATTTCTCAAAAAGGTGGGTGCAGTCCTTACAGTTTTGGGTAAAAGTGTATATTGACGCTTTGGATTTGGCGAGCGTACAGACAGGAGGTGACAGAGTGGGCGGAGTCTCTACTGACCTGCGGTGCTCATGATATATGGGCCGTTGGAGACGCAGGACAAAAGCTCGTCAGATCCTCTCTGCAACAAACATCACAAACACCATCACTTTCATCTGCACAGAGAGCAGGGGACAGGAAGTAGTCTTGGTGACACTGGTGTGTGTGTGTGTGTGTGTGTGTGTTAGCCCAATATCTTATGCTGTCCAAAAAGCAATTCTCTAGGAAAAGGGCTTTTGGGGTTACAGTTAGGTTAAGGCAAAAGGGCTCGTAAAACAGCACAAGTGTGTGTGTGTGTGTGTGTGTGTGTGTGTGTGTGTGTGTGTGTGTGTGTGGCCTGGTGGGTGGGGGTGCAGAGTACAGCAGAAACCTGGGTTTAATGAGACGATACTGTACCGTTTAACATGAACCACGGCAGACAAGAGAAAGCTGCTTTGTTCAAACTATTTTTTTCCCTCATTTGACTCCGTAGCAAATCAGCCAGCAGAGGAAAAACAGACAATAGAGAGGAAGTGAGTCTGTCTGCAGCCGCTGCTTTGATGTGACCAGGGGAAGACCAGAGGAAGCCTGATCCAGGCAGAAACAGCCATAAAACAGCCTCTACCAGCTGGGTAGAAACAGCCTGAATCGGCCACTATACACAAGGTAGAAACAGCCTGGACAGCCTCCATCTCCTGCGTAGAAACAGCCTGAACAGCTTCTATCTCCTGGGTAGAAACAGCCTCTATTTGCTGGGTAGTAACAGCCTGAACAGCCTCTATCTCCTGGGTAGAAACAGCCTCTATTTGCTGGGTAGTAACAGCCTGAACAGCCTCTATCTCCTGGGTAGAAACAGCCTCTATCTGCTGGGTAGAAACATCCAGAAACAGCCTGTATCTGCTGGGTAGAAACAGCCAGTAACAGCCTGTATCTCCTGGGTAGAAACAGCCAGCAACAGCCTATACCTGCTGGGTAGAAACAGCCTGAACAGCCTCTATCTGAAACAGCCAGAAACAGCCTCTATCTACTGGGTAGAAACAGCCAGAAACAGCCTGTATCTGCTGGGTAGAAACAGCCAGAAACAGCCTGTATCTGCTGGGTAGAAACAGCCAGAAACAGCCTGTATCTGCTGGGTAGAAACAGCCAGCAACAGCCTGTATCTGCTGGGTAGAAACAGCCAGAAACAGCCTCTATCTCCTGGGTAGAAACAGCCAGCAACAGCCTGTATCTGCTGGGTAGAAACAGCCAGCAACCGCCTGTATCTGCTGGGTAGAAACAGCCAGTAACAGCCTGTATCTCCTGGGTAGAAACAGCCAGCAACAGCCTATACCTGCTGGGTAGAAACAGCCTGAACAGCCTCTATCTGAAACAGCCAGAAACAGCCTGTATCTGCTGGGTAGAAACAGCCAGAAACAGCCTCTATCTCCTGGGTAGAAACAGCCAGCAACAGCCTGTATCTGCTGGGTAGAAACAGCCAGCAACAGCCTGTATCTGCTGGGTAGAAACAGCCAGCAACAGCCTGTATCTGCTGGGTAGAAACAGCCAGCAACAGCCTGTATCTGCTGGGTAGAAACAGCCTCTATCTGCTGGAAGCATCCCAGGGTTTCATTGATATCAACTTGTCGATAAGAGCCTTTTATTAAAGTCGTATTCGGGCGAGTCAGTGCCGCCTTCCTCTGATATGATGGAGGTTCCTCCCTCACCACAGCAGTCAATATGTTTTTGGTTATTATCGTCATCATTATAATATCACTCCAAAAGAAGAAGCTCCCGCACACTGTGTCAACTTCACTTGCAATTAAAAGAAATAGGATTTACAGGGAACAACACATCGGTAGAAAGAGCTTCATCAGGTGCCCCACCCGCCCGAATTTCATCATCTTCAAATTCGTGTTGAGAGCTTCAGTGTCCCGTGGTCTAACTGCTGTTTCAGAGGCTTTAAAATTCTGGGGGGGGGGGGGGACACTGAATACTTGGAATTTATACTTGGGAAATAAAAACATTCAATATCGGCACAAAATATCATCCAGTGGCTGCTTCAGTCCAAAAACATCAGTATACCCGTATCGGTGTAACCCGGGACCAGGCCACTCCCCCCACCCCACCCCCAGCAGGCAGCCAGGCTGAATTCCTCTGCTGTGGATCTCAATGAAAACCAGATGTAGGGAAACGGGCCTGTGTCGGGCTGAACGGGGAAAAGCATGGCTGCTACACGGAGCCTTTAAATAGCAGAGCAGAGCGCAGAGAGGCGACACAGAGCGCGCTTTGTAACGTGGGAACCGACCGACCGCCTGCTCTCCATTACACCGACTGTCTTCCTGCCCTCTTCATCAGTGCGGACACATCAGTCGGCTCATTAAAGCAGTCTGTAAGAATAGTGGTAGCAGTAACATCAGTAGTCTACTACACAGTCTGCTTGGAGAAATATTCACACAAAATATCTGAAGAAAAACACACGAGTTAGGCCTACATCTGTCAAATAGAGCCAGTGAGTCTGGAGGTTTACAAACTAGAGTCCACCTCCAGGGGTCCTTGAAGAAATCACATGGGGGTCTGTGGTCTAGTCTGGGTCTATCTGGGGGTCTGAGACATGAAAATGTTTGAGAGCCCAGGCTGTGTTAAACCGACTGTCCCGCTGGGATCCGATACACAACAACAACCACTTCATGTCCTCCCATGCAGAGAAACACACAGCTAGGAGCAGAGACAATGAGAGCGCGGGGCCGTTGCCGGGGGCAGCCGTGAACGTCAATCCCCTCGCCATGGCAACCTGAGCTCCAGGTGAGCAAACAGGTGAGCGGGTGAAGCCCCGCCCACCGCTCCATGCTGGACTAACAAAGACTTGATTCTATTCCTACAGGACTGCAACAAACAGACAAGGGTCAGACCGATATCTGGTCTCATATCGTCCCATTACTAAAATGGGATCTGGTCCAGTCTGATTGATTACATATTTACTGTAGAATCGATCAATACTATTCTGGTTGTCTAAGGCAGTGGTTCTCAACGTGGGGTCCAGGGACCACCAGGGGTCCTTGACGGTGTTCCAAGGGGTCCCCAGCAAATTGATGAATTGCTAAACTTCAGCATTATTTAATTTACAAGAAGTTAACACAATTAGAGAATGTAGAAGAATAACTATGTTATCTCTCTACCTACAATACAGATAGTCATGGGATTCTGGACAAAATCATATCTAACAATAAAAACATTCTCAGATTTGGGTTTAAGAGACAAACTCTCATCAAATGGGGGTCTGGGGCCCAAATGTGGACTAAATTAGGGGTCCTTGATATGAAAAGGTTGAGAACCACTGGTCTAAGGGAAGTATAGATGAATATGTTATGTTAGTATTATTATTCTCCTGGTTCTAGTTTTAGTGTCCTGTGGTCCAACTGCCGTTTCAGAGGCTTTTCCGCCTGCCACAGTGGCATGAAAATTATTTAAGATATGAATATCGGCACAAAATATCAGCTACCAGCAGCTTTGATCCAAAAACATTTGGTATCGGCCTCCAAATCCCATCAGTCGAACCCAAACAGACGTTTGCAAACCCGGCTCGGGCTTCTGCTGAATTGAACATGCAGAGAGGCACATCTGAGCCGCAGCGGTCGGATCCACTTACTGATCCACACATAAATTATGGAGAGGAAACCCGAGCCCCGGGTCTCCTATAACCACTCCCTGCATTAAGTCTTTTTATCTGGTTTGTTGTCTAGCATCTGGTGACCGATGGCCCAATCAGTAGCCGGCCACCTCCCTCCTGCCTCGGGCTACAGAGGAAACAAAAGGCCAGCAGGTCTGCAGGTCGGCTGGACGGAGACAGACAGCCTCTGCAGAGCCAGACGTGATTCTGTTCTGCTCTCTGACAGGAACAGCTTCAACAGTTTAAAGGACAACTCCAGCATGATTTGAGTTTTGCTTTTTTCATGTTTTCCACACATGAAAAACATGAAATGTGCTATACAAATAAAGCTGCCTTGCCTTGCCTTGCCTTCCGTCCTTTTAAATGTTAATTCCGCCTGTTTCTACATGCACTCATCAGGATTAAAGATATCTGAAATGAGTTTTGCCAAACCTCTCAGTGTCATTCACTCTGCCACTTTCTGCTTCTCTGATGTCTGTGTTTTCCTCTCCAAAATGAATATTTCAACCAATAGCTGTTGTTCTCTGGTTCAGTTAGGGCCCGCCGCCTGTCAATCAAAACCCAGTCAAGACAACAGACAAACCTCCAGCTACAGTCTGTGCAAATTAGAGCTGGATTTAAACTGCTGCTCTCTTCTTAACTGGGAGGAACTCGTAATTTTGGTTAAAAAAAAAATATCTCAAATATCTGATAAGTTAATAAAAGCTGGAAAACCATCTGCAGTGATGTAAAACAGATAGGGAAAGCAGGGAAATGAGCAGAAACTCCAGTCATACTGGAACGGTCCTTTAAAAACACTTTGGCAAAACAACTGCATGTTGTCAGCTGATGATCCAGTCTGCTAAAATCACAAAGACACCTGGTTTATGTTTGTACTGATATATAAACTGCTGGGGCCAGTTGCATAAAGCTAGTTTAAGACTAGTCTAAGCGTTAGACTGGTCTTAGATTCTCAGGTTGGAGTAGTCTAATTAAGACTGTCTGTTATACATATTACGACTGACTTATTTTGAGGTAGGAAAGTTAGCCACCCAGCCAGCCAGCCTACAACAACCAAGAAGTAGTAGGAACAGGTAAATATAAATGTCTATAGCAAGTTTGACTTATAGTCACATTTAAGTCTAAGACCAGGTCTATTTTTATGCAGCTGGCCCCTAGTCTGTTGCACTGTTGGTGATCTAGGAACTGAATTAAAGTTTATTGTTCTGTTGATCTCACTAGAAGTCTTGACATGGAAACATGGAAATGTAAGTTCATGTTCAGCTGAAAACAGCGAGCGAGCAGATGGCTCCGACTCAAATCACTTCCAGACTGCCGCAGTCAGACACACACAGAAAACACACAGAAAAACACAACCTTCACATACAAGACTTTGCCTTTACCGGACATTTTGTCATTAGTGAAAAGCATGGTGTAAAGACAACAGCTGCCTAGCAGTCAGCCATTTTGAGTGAGTGGGACTCAGCACTGAAACAAAAAAGTGAATCTAATTTAATTTCTCTGCTCTAGCTTCCTTCCTGACTTCAAGCAGGAAATCAGCGAACTGAGGGAAAAACGCAGAGCTCAAGGACAAGTGCTGTGGGAAAAGAGTTGGTTATACTAGCTCAACTACAGACTTAACTTCCATTCCATTCCTCTTCAACCAGAAAAACTGGTCATTTGCATTGGCTATAGATCACACCTGAAGCTTCGACAGCCATCTGTTAAAAGGAGAAGTCAGGTTGTTTCAGAAGCCAGGCGGACTTATCGTAAACTGGGAGGGAAATGAGACAGAAAACCAGTGTGGATCCTGTGTTGTAATGAACCATGCTGTCAAACAGGAACCAGCCTGGAATAATGCATGTGATTATTCAGACTAAAACACACTAACTTTGTGAAAGCACACCAAGTAATTCATCATTTAAATATAGTTTGAATGTATAAACTGCTGGGTTTTTTTAATCTATAAATGTACATTTTGTGTACTGCTACGGTAATACTGTTTGCTTACTTGCCTCATTGGTGTGGCTGTTTATTCACAAACTGATTTCAGGCCTGTTGACTGAGCACTTTCTTTGGATTTGGCTTGTTAGACTAACAGGACCCTCTGCCTCGGTTCAGAGAAGAATCACATCGGCTTGTGGAAAAACCTGAACTGTCCCTTTAACAGCAGCTCATTCGAGTCCGCTGGTTTCAAATGACACGCCCAGAGGCAGAGGAGGAAACACAAGAGGTAATTAGAGGATTGGGGGAGGGGGGGAGGGGGGTGGGGTGGGGGGGGTGAATACCATCCTCCCAGTAAACTACTCCCAGTTCCTGTGGAGAAAACCAGGCAGCTATCAGCGTCACGGCTCCCAACACCGGCCTTCATGTGGTTTTGGCAACAATCCCCGGTTTTGTCCCGAGCGCGGCGGCGGCAGGCAGCAGCTCCCCCGGCCGGACGCATACCTCACATGATTATGGAGGAGCGAGGCTGAGGAATGCCGAGGGCAGGCTGGGAAACGACCAGCGACCGGCTCAGAGCAGATTAAGGCCGCTTACCTGTACGCTACACTAACTTACCGGCCACTTTCACCGTTTCACCGGCCCGATAGGTGTTCAGAACAGACCGGGCCTCCGGGTGAAGGCCTTCAGTCCCCCCCCCCCCCCCCAGCCAGCCAGCCAGCCAGCCAGCCAGCGCTCACACAGTTTTCTAAGAATCCCGTTCGGCTGATGAAATAGTGAAAGAGTGTGGTGTGTTTTGGGAAGAGCCGTTTCCTGGCCTGGTTGGAGCTCAGCAGTGTGGCAGCTGACTCAGCTGACTAGGGCTGCACTATTATGGCAAAAATAATAATCTCTGTTATTTTGCCATACGGCTGGGCGATATGGTTGAAATCAATATCAAGATAATCATGGAATCAAGGATTTTTCTCGATATCAATATATATCATGATATGGTTCATGTGTGAGAAATCACGTTAAATAATCAAATTAATGTTCATCTCATTGAACCGAATGGTGATATTAGGTGTGATGTCAGGTGTGATTAGGGCTGCAACTAACGATTATTTTCATTGTCGATTAATCTGTCGATTATTTTCTCGATTAATCGATTAGTTGTTTGGTCTATAAAATGTCAGAAAATGGTGAAAAATGTGGATCAGTTTCCCAAAGCCCAAGATGACGTCCTCAAATGTCTTGTTTTGTCCACAACCCAAAGATATTCAGTTTACTGTCATAGAGGAGGAAAGAAACCAGAAAATATTCACATTTAAGAAGCTGGAATCAGAGAATTTTGACTTATTTTTCTTAAAAAATTACTCAAACCGATTAATCGATTATCAAAATAGTTGGCGATTAATTTAAGTTGACAACTAATCGATTAATTGTTGCAGCTCTAGGTGTGATGTCAAACAAAACAGAAATTTTCAAATAATATTCCTGCCATACCTCATTTTATCAGAGTTTTTAAGTAAAATTTGCTTGTCATCATCAATCTAGACAGCAGAAATGTGTCACAATATTAAAATATCTTCATATCATCAGGATATGATTCCACTGAAAGGTGATAAACGATAATATTGAATTATCGCCCAACCCTATGTTGCCATATATTGTTATCACGATTATCAAATCATCTTCTCCATCTCGGTTTCAGAAAACAAAATTATTTTACTGCACAATTGCGTCTCAGCATATATGCTCACTTTTCACTTGTTTCAGAGCCGTATTTCTCAATGTAGCAGCAGACAGAAAGTCTGTTTTCACTGTCTTACTCTTGTGTCCTAAAACTAAACAACAAATGTTAACTGAAAATATGCATGTAGTAGGCTATAAAAAAATGAATTAAAAAAAGGCACAACTACAACCCAAAGGCACACTGCCCAGAATCAGGTTTTAGACCAGATGAACACAAACAAGAACAACGATGATCCACTTTCAGGTCACATGATGCACGGTGAGCATTCAGAGGCTGTGATTGGTCAGGATTAACGAAGCACTTGATATACCACACCAGGAAATATAACACACTTCAAATATCGCCAAATAGCCTGATTATTAATCGTGGAAACATAAAATCGCGAATTACAATTGTGCAGCCCTCACAGTGACACAGAACATCTGCAGACCAAACCTCTTCCTCCAGTTACTGCATCATCTACCGACCAACATGGAACGGGAACCATCCGGCTTACTGGAGGTCAGACTGGGAAACCATGTCCTGACCAGTCAACTCTTCCCTGGGTGGATGAGAAGACCGGAGTCCAGACTAGAGCTTACTGGTACCTCTTTTCCACCAAATTAGCTCTGGTTCTTGAACCGGTTCTGTTCAGGATTCTTGGAACCTTGGTGCTATCTAGTGAACCGGCCCGCGTTTCCACCAGTTTTGAGCGGAACCATTGTAATCAAGGATGCGTTGTCAGCGGAGGGCGTTGCACAATGCACACCGGAAGTAAACAGTAGTAGTAAGATGGCGGATCGCATTGATTACCCACTGATGTCGTCACGGTTCGCACTTGAGAACCTGCTATTTTTTGGTTCCAGCTGGGAACCAACTTTTCGGGTTCCAAACCAATTTATTTTTGGTCAAAATGCTCTAAACGGTTCAAAATTAGGTGTGCGAACCGGAATGGAACCCGTTCCATGTTGGTGGAAAGGGGGTATGGGAGGACCGGAACGTCCCCAGTGTCATTCCCAGAACAAAACTGAACCAAACCTATAGCCTAATTATTATTCCTGCAGTAAGATGCCTTTGGGCCCACAGCTCATTAGCAGTGGGGGTCTGAGGCTTCATCACTGGTTCCCACACGGGATCCTGAGGGGTTTCCAGAGGAACCACAGAAAAATGAGGAAGAGTATAAATGTCATTCACGACATATTATCCTAGGGCTGGGCGATATGGTTGAAATCAATATTATGATAATCATAAGGATTTTTCTCGATATCAATATATATCACGATATGGTTCATGTATGCAAAATCACGTTAAATAATCAAATTAATGTTCATCTCATTGAACCGAATGGTGATGTTAGGTGTGGTGTCAAACAAAACTGAAATTTTCAAATAATATTCCTACCATACCATACAGCAGAAATGTGTGTCACGATATTAAAATATCTTCATATCATCACGATATGATTCCACTGAAAGACAATAAACGATAATATTGAATTATCGCCCAGCCCTACATTATCTCAATTAGATGTATCAGAACTATCGGACTATTGTAATCTTAGGTTTGACTCTCTGCACTATCACCTCACATTATCCATTATCACTAGTCTACACTGATCTCAGAGCACAAAGCTCAACCAACACTGAACAATTCTCCAACCTGCTGTTACTCACTTCGTTCTTATCACAGTTACAAGTTAAATTGATTTCTTGACCCTAAAACATCTATTTTAGGATTTGCAATCAAGTCTTTATCTCTGTTAGTTTCATAGTTATGGATAAGAAATGTCGTCTAACGATGGAAATCCCAATCTGTCCACCAAATTTCAGGGAAATCCATTCATAAATTTCTGAGATGTTCTGCTGACAGACAAACTAACCATGACGGTAAACAATCGGCAACTAAAATCTTCCTTTATGGGACTAGATTGGATCAGACGTGTGTATTTGGTGGCGTCGAACATGAAAACCCCGGCCTGCCCTACATAATGACACTAAGAGACTCCAGGTGTACAGAGTCTGATCAGCTGCTGAACAACCGGCTCCAGTAAAAACCTGTGATCTTGGCAAACAAACTGGTTCCTGCTGGTATTCTCATGCTAAGCGCCGCAGGGCAGAACGCATCACGGCTGGAACGGCAGCCTTCCATGACAAATGTCTATTCATGCCTTCATTTTCAGGAAATGACACCTGACATTCCTGTTCGGTTTTGGCAGCGACAGCACACAGCAGTATCATCTCCACAATCCCTTCAGAGGCCGGGCCGTTTCTAACTTTCCAACAAAATGAACAGTAGTCAAACTGTAGTCCTCACAACAGATTCTTCAGCGATGAAAGATGTACAGCAGGAATATATTCTTATATTCCGTTTAGGAGACATGGGAGCATTCCTGCGGGTTCTGGATACCACAGCTAAGCTAGTAATCTAAAAGCGTCTGGAAATCTATCTGGTTGGAGAACTCTGGAAGAGCGTGTAAACAATCTGGCGAGAGTTTCGCCAAACTCTTAAATCAGGCGAACATCAAATTGCAATTCTGCCCCAGCAACATGGCAGAACGCATTCTGAAGACTTTAATAACTTTTTCCCATTGACTAATCTGACTGGCCTCAAACGTGTTGTGGAATGCAACTAAAGGCAAATTACTGGGAGTGTTTCCTGCTTTGAATCTGCCAGAGAGGAGATCAGCCTTCATTACAGGAGACAACTCATGACTCGCAGGGACAAACAACCGAGCCACCGAAGAAACTACCAGGGAAAAATCTCTGAATCATTCCCAGATGTCAGTCTCTCCTCACTGTCCACACATGAAAAGAAAACGCCACCTCAGTGATGAACATACAGCAAACCATCAGCTAGTTTTGGATGAGGGTGAAGAGAGGAAGGAAAAGGAGAGGTGCCTACCTTTGTACCAACTGTAATATCGTGGGGGACACTGCTGTGAAGAAAAGACAGCTATGTTAGAAGCAGCAGGGGTGAAAAAAACTCAAAAACAGCAAATCAAAAAGGGTTAAAGAGCTCCTGGGCTGCGGAGGAGGGCCAAGCCAAGGGGATCCCAGCAGGAAGAAGGGGATGAATAAAGGTCTGGACTAACTTACAGCTACATGCTTAAGGTTGGAGAACTGACCAGCACCAAGAAGGGATTAGTGAAAAAAGAATAAACAGGTTTAGGAACTTTAATATAAGGAACCTACTGGGCAGAAATCAGCGTACAGCTAGGCACCTTTCCCTTTATGGAAATACTGCAGACTCTTGTGATTTGCGAATTGCAGTAATCAATATGGTGATTGTGATATATTTGGGTTACCAGATCCCCCCCCCTCCCCCCAATGCTCAATGGGATTTTGCTGTAAATAGGTTATTTGCTCGATAGCCAATAGTTTGTGAACATTGGGGCACGTCTATACTCATGGCCACGCCCCATACTCAGAACACATGTTGTGGCTGCATTGCATTCTGGTCTATTGAGGCTACTGCAGTGCATTCTGGTCCATCTCCTGCTCCTGTGGGTGGAGAAATTGGTCTCTCTCCTCTTCCACGATGGATTTCTCCCTGTGTGATTGCTGAACGTCTCTTGGTGCAAAATGGCGGCTCTAGAAAGAAGCCCTCGCTCTTTGATTCTGAGGGACTGACACCAAAACCTGACGTTTACCGCTGAGGTTTTAGATCAAACTCCATTGTAACTGCTGGAAATATCCGGAGGTGACGTCACCTCGTCTACGATTGGCCAGTTATCCACCAAGAAGAAAAACAACAAACTACTGAATGGAGTCAGGAAACCAACAGCTGTTCCAACAGTTTCAGAGGAGTTTTCCTTTACATTTTCAGAGAGCAGCCCGAGCGTCTGAGGAAAGACCCGAGTGTCTTCACTGCAGCCTGAATGTAAACTGCAATACTGAACCGTTGGGCAACTTCTCATTCCCACAGCAATTAACACTACATTAGATCAAACTTTAATGATCCCTATCGGACAATGATAGCTGGTCTGTTTGGGTCCACGGCCTCTTCCAGACACAGCTGAAGATTAACATCCACACACAAAACCCCATAAACCAGTCTACCAAACCCCATGAACCAGTCTACAAAACCCCATAAACCAGTCTACCAAACCCCATGAACCAGTCTACAAAACCCCATAAACCAGTCTACCAAACCCCAGTAACCAGTCTACAAAACCCCATAAACCAGTCTACCAAACCCCAGTAACCAGTCTACAAAACCACATTAACCAGTCTACCAAACACAGATGACCAAGATCCAGGCAGATAGAAACTCCTTGGATGAAGCTGGGACAAGACAGCAGAGAAGCTGCTGTTTCACCTGACTGATCATCAGTCCATCCATCTATCCATCCATCTTAGCCTGAATACTGACAAAGTAAATAAATACTCAATAAAGAAAATATATTATGGAGAACAGACTGACCTTTTTAATACTACTACTACTACTAAAAATAATAATCATTTGAGCGGTGGCTTCTCTCATGGGCGTGTCTGTCTGAAAATCTTCAAGGCAGATCAGAAGTGTGAATCTCTGCCTTTTAAACACATGCCTATGTACATTTCCTAAACTTTGAACCACAACTTCCAGACATTTTAGCTTTGACATTTTGATAAATTTGAATTTTTTTTGTCAAGTTATAACAATAACATTTTGTTCTTCTAAACATGCTGTATTCCCAAGATATAGTGCTAATATGCTTCCTAATGACAGAGAAACTACTGTGAGCTTTTGTGTTTGGTTGGATTTGGATGTTACTGTTTATGATTAATGGGTGGGGTGGAGGTGGAGGTGGGGGTGGGCGGGGTGGGGTAATGTTTGAGCAACTCTAATTCTTTTCAGGCCTGAGTCTCCGTCTCGTCTCAGCTGATGGTGTTGCAACATTAGCTGTCAGCTGACTGGCGTGCTTCCTCGTTTCAGACTGTCTCTCCATTCAGACACAGCACAACTTCGAAGGCCACCGACGCCGCATCATAGCATCACAGGTGCAATGAATTATGGTCACTGTAGTTCACTAACAAACTTCCGGTGCCTGGCAGCATTAAAAGCTCGGTTGTTTGAAAACTACATCGGGAAGAACCGCCAGCTTCACGCATCACAGCACCGAAATGATTCCAAAATATCAACATCATACGGGTAGGGCTGGGCATCATTTCAACTTTTTCAACACCGGTACCTTGATTTTGATGCTCTTTTGATGCAGTTTTCAGTGCGTTTCATGAGGCAATCAACTTTACTGTACAGACTAAGACTGCAAAGTGCGAGTGAGCACCGCGTACGTACTCCCGCTTTGCAAAAAAAGCTAGAAAAATGAGCCACATCTACAAAAATCAGTCCAAGCTCTGTTTTTGCTAGCATTAGCTAGATTGCTAAAAACAGAGACAGTCCGTCCTGCACCAAGTCATTTCAGTCTGTAGTTTGTGTTGTGTGTGGATGCACACCTCTCTGTAAGGCTCGTCACCGTTAGAGATATAAAAGTATCACGAGTATCAAAAGCACTAACTCTCGGTACCCAGCCCTACGTATGGGAAACACTGCAACTAGATGCTGAAGACAGGACTCCAGATGATGGTTAGTAGGGCTGGGCGATATGGTTGAAATCAATATCATGATAATCATCGGTCTGATTTTTCTCGATATCAATATATATCACGATATAGTTCATGTATGCAAAATCACGTTAAATAATCAAATTAATGTTCATCTCATTGAACCGAATGGTGATGTTAGGGTGTGATGTCAAACAAAACTGAAATATTCAAATAATATTCCTACCATACCTCATTTTATGAGAGTTTTTAAGTAAAATTTGCTTGTCATCATCAATTTAGACAGCAGAAATGTGTGTCACGATATCAAAATATCTTCATATCATCAGGATATGATTCCACTGAAAGACGATAAACAATAATGTTGAATTATCGCCCAGCCCTAATGGTTAGTCACCTGGAGAGCACACAAGCAGCTGACTGGTGCTCATTTACCAGCCTGGTAAAACCTGCTCTACCAACCATGTGTAGCACCAGTTACATGGCGATGTGAGTTTGCAGCAGTACACTGACCACAGAGACAGACCAGCCGTCCTCTACAGGTTACTGGGTAGAGCAAGGCACTAACGCTGCCAGGGTCAGAGGTTCCATTCCCGCCGCCCCCTGCACCGACATGCATGGCAGCGTAAGGCCCAAAGTCTGGTGTGATGTTGGGTTGGAGCGCGCCGAGGTCAGCACATCTGGCTGCACAACATCAGGTCTGTTCAGGTTTTAAAAGCTGTTAAAACCTCCTGTTAGAAGTCTTCACACCAACCACAAATATCCAGCTTGAAGGAATGAATAAAACCTTGATCTAAGAGTTTTCACAAAGCTGGTCTGGCTGAGACACAGGTGATGGGGAACAAAACTCGCTCTGCTTCAGATGCAAGTAGATCCATTTGGATACAAACAGAGTCTGGATGGCAGGGAAGCATAAGTATTTTGACCAGGGATTCAAACCCTCACCGTATCCAGCTTCTGATACCAGCTCGCCAGTTTAACAATGAAAAAGCATCTTAAACTTACAAAAATACTCGGTGACTGTTTTCAGAGGCGTGGCAAATGCACGGAGAGTCAGGACAACTGAAAACATGATTACCGATTCCTGCCGACTGACAACATTGGCAATATTAACGATAATGTAATGTAATATAAAAAAAATAAATAAATTGCATTACTTCCTGTAGAGAAATCGTCCTCACGCCTGACCACAGTGTCATGCGTCTGCTTTAAACACCACAAATCATAATATAACATTGCATTTCAATTTATCCGAAACATTGAAATCTTGTTAACATCCCATAGAAAGCCTCCCAACTGCAGGTCGACCCAACTTTCCGACTAGCTAGACCAATTTTACAATTGAAATAAACATGAAATAACCTGTAGTCTTATGACAAAATGACTAAATCTATGACTGAGTTGATTTCTCATCAGAAAACATCAAGACTGAATGCAAGACTTAAAAACGTTTTTTTTTAAACTATTTAACTATATTTAAGCCCTTTTGAAGGCCTCGAGTTTACATGGCTTAGCTCTAACAGCAGCAGACACCCTGACACCCCATAAGAAGTTAATTCAGCTACACTAGCTAACCCGATACGCTCCGTTCGCAGTTTGATGCTGACCTGCTTATCGGCAAAAATGCACACCTCATAAAACATGACTGGAGATTTTAAACTTATCAGTAGGATCCACTCTTCGATTCGGCATATATCCAATACAAAAAGCAGAAGTTATTTCAAGAAAATTTGAACTTTTTTAATTGACTGGCCTTGTATTCCCCCAGTCTTCTTCCGCCAAAATACACCGTGGTGGGCGGTAGCGAACATTGTGAACCAATTCTAGGAGTCAAGATTTTATTGACATACACCGCTGCTTTGAGAATCGTCGTACGCCGAATTTACGAAAAGACCCTAATCACTCGTAAAACATCTAAAATCGTGTTCTACCTGGTGTATGCTTTCGCCGATAAGCGAGGCCACATCAAACTGCCAGATTTTTAAATAGAGTTTGGCGTGAATTTCTCACCGTGTAAGAGGGAACAGCACGTATCAGGGCTAACGTAACAGCTAACTCAGCTAGCTCTGTATTACTAACGCAACCACAGCTTTACCAACAGCTAGAAGACCAGCTGCTGTCTAGAAAAACTAAAGCTGGTCAAACAATTCTATTATTTCGCACAGATGCAATTAAACTCGCAGGTAACCGGGATAAATTTAATCGTACACGTAACCCGATGGTTCTAACTCACCCGTCCATTGCACAACACGGAACTAGGGAGCAACAGGTTTCAGCAGCCAGCAGGATAACCCACCGCCGCTGTTATAACCTGACAAAATGGCGGCCAGCTGGAAGAGCTCCCCGATTGGAGGAAAGGCAAAGTTTGTAGGCGTTCCAGGTGAGAGTCGGTCGGTGATTGGCTGGTTGGACCGAGTGCACAACAACAAAGACCCCTGGATTCCAGGAGGAGGGCCGAGTCAAAGATTGTCTACACAGAAGATATATCATGCAGTGGTGAATAACTGTCACGCCTTTCGGTCTGTAAAAGTGGGCGTTGTCCCCTCTGAACACATCGGCATTACATCCACAGCCAGACTGAAAACAACGAGGAAAGCGAATGAAAAACTCTCTCTGCTCCGTGTCGAGGTGCCGCTGAGCAAGGCACTAACTGCTGAGCTGAAATAGAAGCCTGTGCTGTACTGGAGCTGTATCAGTCAAACGTCCCTGAGCAAATAAAGGGTAAAAACCAGTGGTGGAAAGTAACTAAGTACATTTACTCAAGTACTGTACTTAAGTACAATTTTGAGATACTTGTACTTTACTTGAGTATTTCCATTTGATGCTACTTTATACTTCCACTCCACTACATTTCAGAGGGAAATATTGTACTTTCTACTCCACTACATTTATTTGACAGCTTTAGTTACTTTTCAGATGGAGATTTGACACAATGGATAATATAACAAGCTTTTAAAATACAACACATTGTTAAAGATGAAACCAGTGGTTTCCAACCTTTTTGGCTTTTGACGTCTCACAAAAAGCAGTGTGTAGTCGGGTCACATTTCAGATGTCTATGAGTTGTTAACAGCTCCACCAAATAGTGATTTTTCCCTCTAAACTTCACATGGTTTCATTTCAATAAATGTTCAAATGATCCAATATTTCAGCAAAAATCAAAGATTAGAGAAAAAGTCCAAAAACTGAAAATAGATTTGTGTATCAGAACTTTGTTTTTTCTTCTTTCCTCTCCCATTAATCATCTCACGACCCCTCAGATTTATCCGGTGACCCTTTGGAGGGGCCCGACCCCTAGGTTGGGAACCACTGGACTAAACTAGCTAACTGTATATAAAGTAGTTCAAACTAGCTCCACCTCCAGCAGCTACAACAGTAACATGCTGCTTACACACTGATGCTTCAGTATTAATAATCTAATGATGTCATATATAATAAAATATCAGTCAGAGGGACCAAACCACTACTTTTACTTTAATACTTTAACTACATTTTGCTGCTAATACTTATGTACTTTTACTTAAGTAGGATTTTTCATGCAGAACTTTTACTTGTAATGGAGTATTTTTACATTGCTGTATTGATACTTTTACTTATAGGATCAGAGTACTTCTTCCACTAAAGAAGTAAAAACTCATGATGGTTATTAAAATATTTAAGAATCCCATAAGATGCAGTCCAGCCCTGGTCCAGCCCTGTGATGGACTGTCCAAGGTGTCTCCCTGCCTTCCACCCAATGCATGCTGGGACACGCTACCCTGAATAGAAATAAGCGGTTATGGAAAATGAATGAATGAATAAGATGTAATCCTATTCCAGTTCCCTCATGATGTTTGTATCAGTACCAGAAGGGCGGGGTTTACAGCATCAGGACAGTGCAGACAGGCAGGGTGAGGCGGGGTGAGGCAGAGTGAGGCAGGGTGAGGCAGAGTGAGGCAGGGTGAGGCGGGGTGAGGCGGAGTGAGGCAGGGTGAGGCGGAGTGAGGCAGGGTGAGGGGGAGTGAGGCAGGGTGAGGCGGGGTGAGGCGGAGTGAGGGGGAGTGAGGCGGGGTGAGGCGGGGTGAGGCGGGGTGAGGCGGAGTGAGGCGGGGTGAGGCGGAGTGAGGAAGGGTGAGGCAGAGTGAGGCAGGGTGAGGCAGGGTGAGGCAGAGTGAGGCAGGGTGAGGCAGGACGCGGTGCAGTGGCGGGGATTGAACCTGTGACCTTTCAGTAACGGGACGGTCTGTGGTGTCATGTAGCTGCCTGATGAATAATTCCTCAGCTCGCTGCATTTCAGGAAATTACTTTGTGTGTTGGAAGGCGATCCAGCTGGTCACCGATCAATAATTAACTTCAGACTGAGAACCAAACCTAACACCACACACACACACACACACACACACACACACACACACACACACACACACACACACACACACACACACACACAGGAACTGAACTGTTGGCTTATGAATATCAGCTTTACTTTAACTGGATGGTTACAGCACTTTGTAAACTCTGTTAGACAGTGCAGGACTGGTAGTATAAGTACTACTACAAGCAGTAGCAGTGGTAGTAGTACTGCCAGTAGTACTATAATAGTAGCAGTAGTAATTGGAGAACTGGAGCTGAGTCTGTGTTCTGTGGCACAGTGTTTTCCTCTCAGTAAAGTACTTCAGTGTAATACAGTGATGTAGTGAAAAGCAGGACGACCTCTGACCTCCAAACAACAAGCAATAGAAACAAAATTCTATTGCATTTTTAGAAAAGTATTAATTTATTTCTTTTTTTCTTAAGAGCCTATCGTCATATATTTGTTTTTATATTTGTTTTCTTCATGTTCTCATATTCCCTCTCAGTTGAGTGTTTTGCATATTATCATCATTCTTACTTTGTCTCTCTTATTGTTGCACACTCACAAAACTGTAATTCATATATTTTCATACTTTCATTCATACTTCAGATCAGCAGCCTGTGGGATCTGAACCAGTCAGATCCAAGCGTCCTCTCAGGCTGCTGGACTCACCTGAGCAGAGCGACACCTGGTGTTGGGATGTGAGCGTCACACCTGCTGTCACAGCAGCGTTACCATGGTGATGAACCACTAAACCAACAAGTCCACATGTCTGTCCGGATGCTGCGTCCTCCTCTGTGTGACTGATGCTGCCTTCCAGAAGCTAAAAAGTTAAACTGAAAATAGAAACATACAACAATACTAGTTATTTACATGGGTGACGAACTGTAGCACACACTGCAAAAAATATTAAGGCAGTTCAACTTAAAAACATACTGTAAGTTTCCTTGCTGCCTTAAAATTGTGAGTTGACTGAAGTAGTGCTGAATAGTTCGGTCAAAGATCATTAGTTAGTTGTTCTAATGTAGAAAAGCTAACTGAGTGAACTGAAGACAAGAAGTTCAATCAACAAATGTCTAGTCATGCTGATTCCTGTTTCCAAGTTGAATACATTAATTGATGAACTGAAATCCAGTGTTATTTATTTTTCACAAGGTTTGCTAGGTTTAAGTTTGAGTTCCTCTTGTATCACATGATTAATACACAGCTCAGCATTTAGTATATTATATATTATTATAGTATACAGCTGCAATACACTTACTTGTAGTGGATTGTATTCGCCATGTGCATCAGAGAGAAACTTACTTGACTGTGAATTCCCAGATACATAGATAAGATAGATAGTACATTTTATCATGTTTTTTTTTTTAATCAGAAATTGACCTATTATTCACCAAACATACATACATAACAAGTCTCTATCCTGTAACTTCATTCAAACCAGAAGAAGGAAGAGTTTCTGGAGAGTTAAACCGAATGCAATGCATGCTGGGAAGTGTGCTAATAAACTGTTGAGTTTAGTGAATGCTTTATAAGCTGTTCTTTCAACTCGTAATTTTATGTCACAAGATGTGAACTCATGATTTTAAGTCATGAAGCTCATAACTAGCACTTTTAAGTTGAAACTGACAAACACATCTATATACATTTATTAATTAACATTTTAATGGTAATTAATTAATTTAATTCTAACCCTAATAACATTAACATTTACATTAATTGTGTTAATGGATAAAGATGAGTTGATTTCACTAAATTGCACTATGAGGTTTTACAGTGCAGAGCAGGCTAATAAATTGCATCATCAGTTATTGACATACTGACACTTTCCACCACTAAATGTCACATCTCAGCAACTCGGATCTCATTCATATTCTGTTCCGTCACCACACGGCCATCTTGGTAGGAAAATAACAGGTGATTATAATAAATCAGCAGGTGATTATAATCAAAAGACAGCCACAGCCAATGAGCTGCCTATATTATAAAGCACCATACTGGTAGGAAATGCATGAGACACTATGAATAGAAACCTCCTGTAATATAGTATCGGATATATCAGAAAAATGATTTTCCCACTTGAAAATTTCACATGAACGCTTTTCAGAGTCGGAGGATGAGGTCAGAGAGTTGGAGAAAATGTAACGACTGGAGTTTTGAGTTATGACACAATGATAACCTTTAACCTTCTCAACATGGAGGACAAAGCACAGCTTTATTACAGGTTTGCAAACTTTTAAAACAGCTTAACAGGGTTAGGGTTAAAAATAGAATTGAACTACAGTACATCTGCATTTCTAGTAATGATGGAATAAGAAACCCTTTCCATCTGTAAGTGACACTTTTGACAAGAGATATGAAAATCCAAAACAGACATACTGGAGCTTCAAAAGTCAAATTCCAGTGTGAAACCCAAACAAGCCCCTTGTGACCAGATGGGTCAGTTTTTTCTACTTTATAAAGGCTAAAAAGGAAAAGGAAACCTCAGCCTGGTGTATCCAGAAGACCTGGATGAAGTTTATCCTCCTGCTGACGTCAGACAGATGACTGGAATGTAAATGTTATAAAGTAAAAGTGTAGTTTAGTCTCTTCAGACACATGATGGAAATATGAAGGATTCTACTGAGACACTTTATTACTTTAGAGGCTGTGCAGAAGCATCCAGCAGGTAATGCAGGTAATTCAGCACAGCCTGTGTCTCTGGAGGTCTGCAGCCATGAGCCACAGACCTGCAGCAGGTCAGTCTGCCACCTAGTGGTGGATGACATTTAACATCAACTCTGATTTGCACAACATGATGCTTTGGGCCTTATGCGAATTCAACATTCATAGAAACAGAAATCCTCAACTCAGGGTCAAAACCTGATCTAAAACCATGTGAATGGACCCAGTCACCGGAGCTGCATGGCTTCCATCCACAGGCAACGTCACACCAAAGTCCTTTCCAAAACCTGCCAGTTTCCTGCTGCCCTGCTTATCGTACATGCCTGGTAGAACATGACTGAAGTCATTTTCTGAATCCATAAGCTCTGCTGGTAAACTCCTACATCCGATCCACCAAGCAGAACTTTATTTCAATTAAATTTCTACTGCTCACCAGTTGCGGGGTTAAGAGGAAAACCAGTTAAATAACTTTAAACTTTATGAAGATATGAACTTGATGCATGCCGAATTAAAGAGTGGATCCCATCAATCCAGAAAAGGTCTGAAGTTATGTTTTACCAGTTAGTACCTTTGCCGATAATCAATGAAAAATTAAATCTCCAGATTTTTGAATGGAGCTTGGTGTGAGGCTCTCTCCATCCTCTCTCCTTCATGCTGTTTGGTCCAAGCGGTACGGAGCTCAGCGGCGGTCGAACCGTCAGGAAAACATGCATGTAACCAAGTATTAACCACAAATAATAGATATACACAGTATAAAGATTGGACTAGAGTTGCTAATCATATCCTCATAATATCATTCACTGATTCAGTCATTTCACTGATTAGAGAAATCACACTCAAACAGTCTCTGCTGTATAACAGTGGGGCATGTGTTGGGTTTACTCTACTAGAATACACTTGGCTCGACTAAAGCCGATGATGTTTCACTCTGGGTTGTTGTTTTTTTTAACCAGTTTTCTATAAAGTTTTCAGTGATGAAAACATTTTATCAGTGACAATATAGGCCTCGTAGCTTGACAAGTCATTCCCAAACTCAACTTTAAAACTGTTTGCACATTAAACTGTTTTTATGTTTGCACCAAATATGAAACTGTGGCTCAAAAAAAGAAGAGGCTGTGAATGAGGCGAAATGAGAGAACGATTCGTAGCTTGTGAACTAGAATTAATGAAAAAGCATTGTGTAAAAAAGATTTGCTGTCCATATTAATGAGAAAATGTGGCAGAGCGATACAGTTATACAGACCTGCCAGCCTTGGACACAGTTCTGCAGCACTATACTGACTGTGTCGGGACAACTGAAAGGCTTTCAGCTCATGTATGTGTATGTGCTGCAGTAATACCAAACACACACACCACAGTTTGGATAACAGACCGACTAACTGATCACTGACACCAAAACTCAGACTGCCTTTAATAACTGAATAAATAAATAGCCAAACACAGACCTACCTGAGTTTTACTCGGTTTGAACAACACGTTAAACCATTTGGACTTTTCCTCCTTTCCGACACACAGCTGACAGTCTGGCTGCAGTTTGTCAGTTGGACTCGGCAGACGTGGCTCTTCTCAGCTAGGTGCCGCTGTAACCCTCCGGTCTGGTTCTGCAGGACGGGTCTCTCCTCTGTCTGAAGGATTACAGTCTGATATGATCCTCTCTCATGTCTGTGAAGCCTGGGATTGGCCGTCCTGTAGGAAAACATGAATGGAAAGTGTGTGAATAGATAGAAAACGTGTGCACATAATAACTGAGCCTTTTCTGAGACTGGCTGTTGGAGAGCTGCTTGATGCTCTGCAGCCTCCTGGAGGGCCGCTGTCCTGCAGGTCCTGTGCCTCCCTGGTAGTTAATGAGCCACATGGGACCTCCAGGACCGGAACTGAGTACCTAGACTCTGTAACAGGCGGTCAAACCCTGACAGTCTGCAGGTTTTTTTTTATTTTTTTTTATTCACACATATATAAAAATGTAAAAGAAAAGGATACAATATATAATTTGCAAGTGAATGTGAAGGAGAATTGCCTAAAAACCCTCCAGGGGCTTGAAAAGTGGCATTCTCCAGGCAGCATATCACTAAAAATAATTACAGTAATGTAAAATACACAATTTGAATGTATCTATAAATAAGTTTAGACATAGTAAAAAAAATAGAGACATAGTTCAGCATACCACTTGACAACAATGCATCCCATAACACCCATCTACTACACAAGTATAAAGAATCAGTCATAGTCATAAGACACACACACACACACACACACACACACACACACACACCAAGAATACTCATTCATAATACATGTAAGTATACACAAACACTATCATTAACAGATAGGTTTCCATTCCAACCAAACACTACAGCAGACAGAAGGTTTTTGTTAGTAATGTTGTATATATTGCTTATTTAGGTGTGAAACACCATAAGCCCCTCTGGGTTTTTTTTTTATCTCACCTGCACCATCAGTGCAGTGGAGGTGGCGTCTCTGCTCTCTCCGGACGTCCCGGGCGTCGCAGCCTCCATCACTGCCGAAGGGGTCAAGGAGGTCCTGGAGGAGTCATTCCTATGTTCCCAGGGTCCTATGTTTATATGGTACATAATGGGAACATGACAAAGGGTCCTATGTTCCCCACTTCTAGGGTTAGGGTTAGAGACCTTCAAAATCAAATAAAATGATAACCATTGGTTTTGTTGTGTTTATATATCTGTTTTGAAGCCTTGTTCCAATAAAAAAAAAACTGGATAATATTTATGAAATATTTTAACTTGAAACAAGTCAAATTTGACCCGAACACAATAGGAGGGTTAATGTGTGTTAACAGAATATTGAACTGGAGAACATAGGACCCTGGAAACATAGATACACTCCCGTTGTGGACGATATAAAAGGCTTATGACTGCAATTCCAAATCTTTATAAAGTCTGTTAATACTGATGAATGGGTAAGCGTAACACATTTAGCTATTACAGTATGGAGAGAAAGTGGAGTTCAAAACAAGGAAGGAGTTTTCATGTTAAGAAGCCTTCCCTTGGGGTCATCCCTGTGTTCCCTCAGCCCTATGTGTTTAGACAAGGAGCTCGTATGGTTGAGGTCAGGGTTAGGGCTGCCTGTGGTCGAGTGGTTCCAGGGCAGATGAGGTGGTTGGGTTGAGGCATGAGGTCACTGAGGTTAAGGTTAGAGCAAGCCTGCGGTCAAGGCTGTCAGTAGGTAAGTTGGGATAGGGTTGAGGGAACAAAGACACGCTTCCCCTCTGGACAAGGGTTGTCACTGACTCTCTCTGTTTCTGCTGACCAGCTGACTTGATTCAGGATGACAAAATGCTGACAGGGCAGGAGTTATGTTGCACAGTTCTGACATCAGAAAGACAAAACAATAACAAGCTAACGTTAGCAACCTGCTAACAATTTGTGAGTCCAGTTTAAAAAAATACTGACGAGTTGCTGTGCAACTTTCTGCACTACTAATACACCTAAGTCTCCAAAACAGATAATATTTATTTATGTAAAGAAATATTCACAACAGTTTTATTCCATTGCATTTTTGTGTGCTGTGATGCACTCTGAGCTGCATTCACCTGCATGAAATGTGCTATACAAATAAAGTCTGATTGATTGATTGATTGATTGAGGACAAGACAAAGATGTGGTCGCCGATTCGCTGTTGGAATACATGAGAGGTGATAACAGCTTTGGAAGAAGACAGAAAAGCTGCTGCATCAAGCTGCAAGAATAACACTGCAAACTGAGACATTTTGCCTTCAAAATAAAAGTATAAAATTTGTCACTATTGAACCAAAAAAAAAGGTTACATGCCAAGCCATGGCAGAGATGCTGGGATCCACTGTTGAGCCCTCCTAAGGCGTCGTGGGCCGAATTCTCTCTCACACACACACACACACACACACACACACACACACACACACACACACACACACACACACACACACACACACACACACACACACACACACTAACTCAGTCACCTGAAGCAGGGAGCGGCTGAACGCTGCTGCCTGTCTGATGGTGCTGTGGTTCATGACGGGACGGCCTGATGGGACAGCAACATCCTGGATTCATAAATGTTTTCACTCAGTTTCTGACTGATGACTGACTAGATATTATTATCTGTCAGTGTGATAAATTAAAAACTATCAGCTCAGAGTGAGCTTTGGTCCTGAATCCTCTTGTGTGATTTTTTTTTTAAGATATGGCTTCCAAATACATATCTGGGATTTTTGCTTGATCTTTGCTGCAAGAAGCTACAAGATCAGATGTGGATTGAACCACACCTCACCAAGCCCAGATGACAGCATGCAGCGGGGGAAGCTGACAGGCAGGCAGGCAGGAGGGGAGACGAGCTTCCTCCATGCTGTCATTCCAGCGGCGCTCAGCCGGGGGAGAGGAATGCGTCCTGCAGGCCGCCACACGCCTCAGACCGCCACACGCCTCAGACCGCCAGGCTTCACAAACCACCCGAGTGTCTCTGAAGTCCGAAGCGAACAGCCGCGTTCACAGGGGAGATGAGAGGATACAGAGCCATCAAGTACACTTTGTTCGTCTGCTGTTACGTCTTCTGGGTGAGTTGCCGTGACAAAGTGTTTTCTGTGTGAGGAGCTTCGTCTCTGAACGCTCCGTTTCGGATAAAATGTCACTTACGGTTGATTGCTCAATATTTACACAGCAAATGGTTTCATCAGTTCACTTCAGTTCACTTCAGTTTATTCACAAATCAGTTAAAATACAAGTATAATCATATGAGACATAATGGAGATATGTGAAATGGGACACCCTGATAAGCTTGAGAATAGGGGCCCAGACACTAAGCAGATAGTATTTAAAATATATGTTTACTAACAAGTCTAGATTTGAAAAAGTGCATGTATTATACAGTAACATTTACAACCTACAAAACACCCACGACTAACCTAAGACCCTAAAAAGTACTACTTAATGATCCTAAGACATTTATTCCATCCGTCTAAACATTGATTAAATAGGTAAGATACAATAAGTAGAGACATATGGCAAGTGGAAATAACAGTACAATTTGAATGGATTTCAGGGTAGAGTCAGTAGAGTCATGGATTTCGGAGTAGATCATTCAAAAGGTAACTATAGGGATTATTAAGCTAACATCTTTAATAATATCCAGCAGTGGGTTTACATTCATTTTGTCAGAACAGGTGACATATTTTCATTTAAGTTTTGGAAGGAAAACTATTCAGAAGTGAAAAACTTAAACAGCCAGAATATACTGTAGAGGATGTTCAGTTAACCATCACTATGATAAACTCAAATCCTTGCAGACCATAAGACAGATCTTTTAAATAAGGTCTGATAGGTGTCATGTATCTATCAGGTGGGTCACATGATCTTAAACCGCCAGTCTCCAGTCATGTGACCGCTCAGGTGTTTGTCTCTGCTGCAGGTCGTGAGCGCCGTCCTCACGGCAGTGGGGATCTACGCCAAGGCTGCCAAGGAGAAAGGTCAGCGGGGAAATAACATGGGCCTGTGTGTGTGTGTGCGTGTGTGTGTGTGTGTGAGAGAGAGAGCGAGAGAGAGAGAGAGAGTGAGAGAGAGAGTGTGAGTGAGAGAGAGAGAGAGAGAGAGAGAGAGAAAGTTAAAGTTAAAGTTTTAAAGCTCCATATCCTCTACTGTCCAGAGTTTTATTTAGTGTCTTTCTGTCCAGTCAAAGCTGTGTGTGTGGTGTCATGAACCAAAAACACTCTCAATCCATTTCTCCACGTTCATTTTCCAGCATCTCTCTGAGCCTTACCAAGAACAGGCCGTTTCTGTCTCCGTGTCTTTAAGGCTCATTAATATTAACGACCCTCTGTTCTGAATGGCTAACCCAGAGGTTCCCAAACTGGGGGCCGCGCCCCCTAGGGGGGGAACAGAGGAACTACAGGGGGGGCGTGACATAATACCCACACACACTGCGTTCACACTGCAGAACGGTTTCTGCTCAAAACAGCGTTATTTCCTCTGGAAGGAACGGATTCTGCGCTCACCGCCAACTCCGTGGCGGCTTGCGGATTTTTCCGCCGCAGCTAGTCAAGCAAAGATTTGAAAATAGTTCAACTTGAGCGGATAAGATCTGCGCAGAACACCACTACATGTCACTACAATCCAGCGCTTCTTTGGTTGCCTGGCAACAAACTGAGCGCTCCGCTCCGCTTCTGCCTACAAAGTGAGGCGGGTCGATTTCAGACGGAAAACGCTCCGCAGTGTGAACACAGCCAACGACCCGACCACGACAGATTAAACAGGTAGAAGTAAGGAAGTATGACGAGACAGTAAGCCCACATCAGCCATTGTTTGATATGTAGGATTTGTTTTTTTCTTGCACACTAATTCAGTTTGAGAGAACCTGCTGTTAAAAGTGGGGAAATGAATTTAATTAATTTACTTTAAATGTCAAAATATATTCAAGAATGTTTACAAGAAAGATGTCAGAAAGCACTGACTGAAAGCAATCTATATTTTTGGAAGTTTATTTTATTTACTCTTTACTCGAAGTGAAGTGATATAATATGATAATTTTAGACAGAAAAACAAATCTTTCAGAGAGTTTATATGTTTAATGCAATTTATTGACAGCTAAGAAGGTAGGCTACGGCACATTTTGGGTGGATGGGCTGGGGCCGTCGGGGGGGGCAGCCACAGGTAGGGAAAACTCTCCGGTAATAAACGACGACAACCGCTCAACCGCTTTGAAAAAAACACTTTGTTAGTCTATTATTTCTTACAAAGATGCTAATGAGCGAACCTTTGTGACGCCACAAAGTTACGGAAGTCCAAACGGCTCGTTTAGAGGCTCGCTGCACTAATATGGATTGTGTGGATTTAGTTTTGATACTTTCACCATGTTTAGATAGACCATCCAACTCCTTTATCACCACAGAGGAGAGGAGAGTCCTGCTGCACACCATGTGACCTTTAAAGAGAAACTAAACCTCAAACCCAAATCTGTGTAAAGCCTGACATTTAATGGTAAAAGCCATGCTACTGAAATGGCCATCTGCTATTGGCTGATCTTTGGTGCTGATCTGTGTGGTTCCTCGTTATGATGGTGAGAGGTTAAAGCTGTGTGTGTGTGTGTGTGTGTGTGTGTGTGTGTGTGTGTGTAGATGTGGTGGACACCCTGACAGTGGACCCGGCCCTCCTGCTCATCGTTGTCGGCTCGGTGATGTTCATGATAACGTTCCTCGGCTGCTGCGGCGCGCTGCGTAACGCCACCTGCCTGCTGAAGACGGTACGACACGCTGACCCCAGACCTGCTCCCATACGTCCAACACACTCATGTATCGATCAGACAGACACTAACATATGGGTTTGATGTATTGATTAGACTTATGTAAGGATTTGACTGATATATGGGTTAAACTACTATTTGGGTTTGCCCATACATGAGGCTGATATTGTCCTTTTACTAAACTGTCCCGGTCCGATCTGATGGATGAGATTCAGTTTGATTGGTTACATATTCACTGTAGAATTGATCAATACTGGGATGTCCTGGTGGCTCAGTGAGCTAATGTCCTGGGTTCAAATCCAGACCAGGACCTTTGTCATGTGATTCCCCCTCTCCCTCCCAACCTTTCCTGTCTCTCCTCTCTATCTGCTGTCCAATAAAGTAAAAAAAAATGACCCAAAGATAATCTTTAAGGATTGATCAATACTCCACTGGTTGTCTCCAGTTTCTAGGCATCCTGGTGGCCATCCTCCTGCTCCAGATAGCCGCAGCGGTCCTGGGCTTCCTCTTCACTGACAAGGTGACGTTACACTGGGCTGATTCAAAAGATGATTATTACAAAACACATGATGTCAGATGAAGCACACATGGATAAATTTACTGATCCTCAAGATGTGATGGAGATGCCTGTTGTCAGATTAGAGCAGACTGATCACAGATGTTTGTTCGGTAATCAATAGTGAGTTTACAGACCTTACTGTACCTTGTGGTAGAACTATAAAAATCCTATAATATTCCCATGGAGACTTATAGTCTTCAGTAGTTAGTTTACAGTGAGCTTATCAAAACCTCCAGAAGGCTTAAGACTAAAACTTAAAGGGGGGGGGTATCCTAGGACAGTGGTTCTCAACGTGGGGGCCGGGGACCACCAGGGGTCCTTGAGGGGGTTCCAGGGGGTCCCCAGCAAATTGATGAATTGTTAAACTTCAGCATTATTTCATTTCCAAGAAGTTAAGACAGTTAGAGAATGTAGAAGAATGACTATTTTGATCATAGTTTCTCTGTTTTCTCTCCACCTACAATACAGATAGTCATGGAATTCTGACAAAATCATATCAAACAATAAAAATATTCTCAGATTTGGATCTGAGAGATAAAATCTCATCAAATGGGGGTCTGTGGCTCTAATGTGGACTAAATTAGGGGTCCTTGATATGAAAAAGGTTGAGAATCACTGTCCTAGGATGTGGCAATTCTTAGTATTTATGGTGATTTTGGTTCTTGGAGGTAGTAATCACAGTAAAAAAAATTGAATCATATTACTATGCCATTTCCCCACAGTCACCAACTATAAAACACGCCCCCTTGTACAAGCCAGTCAGATTTTGCTCAAGTGTCTATGTAGACAATGGACTGTCTGAAATCGACCAATCAGCACTAAGAGAAGGGCGGGCCTTCCAGAATGTCCGGCCAATCAGAGCAGTAGCTCATTAGCAAAAGAAGCTGCTGATGTAAAACGACCTATTTTCTTGTAGGTAGGAAAGAAACACTGGAAAGTGAATAGCTACAACTAAACGATTTTTACTGAAAAAAACTTAATAGATGTATTTTATATGCAGCCGGCCTTGTTCCAAACCAAATCAGAGTTAGTGCTGAATATAAGTCCCAGATGATGTTCTGTGCAGCAGATTGTGTCTTTATGGACTCTCTCCTGTTGTTCAGGTGATGGAGCGGACAGAGAAGCTGATGAAGAAGGCTGTAGTCCGCTACAGAGAGGACCAGGACCTGGAGAACGTCATAGACTTCATCCAGAAGAAGGTGAAGCAGTTTAACATAAATAAATAAAACACCGTTCTTTTAAAATGTTTCCCAGAACTCATTTTATAAACTTGTCTTTAACTGATATATTGTTTTTACTTGAGTGAGCCTTAACAAGCTGAAGACAAGAAAGGAATAGTTCACCCAAAAATGAAAATTTGGTAATTATCTACTCACCCTCATGCTAGTTGAAACACTGCTGAAGTTTGTATGTCAACATAACACACAGCGTGTTCGCTAGCAGCTCCATAGCAGCCTTCTCCAAAACAACTGGAGTGAATGGAGACCGCTTCTTTAGAGTTCCAAAAAGGGCAAAAAATGACTCCAAACAGCAGAATCCAGGTGTTCTGAAGCACTGTGGGTCCACAAGTCCAATATTTACCTCATTATATCCTAGATTTGAGTAGATTATTGGGTGAACTATTCCTTTAACGAGCTGTGAGCCTTAAAGGAGAGGCAGTGCCAGTCTGCCTAATAAATATACTCTTTTGTTATAATAAAGTCTTCAGGCATCTGCCTCTAACTTTCAGCCACTTAATCTATCCAGCTAATCTATGTGATCGCTTAGTTGTAAATGAGATTAGAATCATACTGAGCAATAATATCAGTTCTGTAGTGAAGCTGCTGTAGTGAAGCTGCTGTAGTGAAGCTGCTGTAGTGAAGCTGTAGTGAAGCTGTAGTGAAGCTGCTGTCGTGAAGCTGTAGTGAAGCTGTAGTGAAGCTGATGTAGTGAAGCTGCTGTAGTGAAGCTGATGTAGTGAAGCTGATGTAGTGAAGCTGCTGTAGTGAAGCTGCTGTAGTGAAGCTGTTGTAGTGAAGCTGATGTAGTGAAGCTGTAGTGAAGCTGCTGTAGTGAAGCTGTAGTGAAGCTGTAGTGAAGCTGATGAAGTGAAGCTGCTGTAGTGAAGCTGTAGTGAAGCTGATGAAGTGAAGCTGATGTAGTGAAGCTGATGTAGTGAAGCTGTAGTGAAGCTGTAGTGAAGCTGATGAAGTGAAGCTGCTGTAGTGAAGCTGTAGTGAAGCTGATGAAGTGAAGCTGCTGTAGTGAAGCTGATGTAGTGAAGCTGCTGTAGTGAAGCAGCTGTAGTGAAGCTGATGTAGTGAAGCTGATGTAGTGAAGCTGTAGTGAAGCTGTAGTGAAGCTGATGAAGTGAAGCTGCTGTAGTGAAGCTGTAGTGAAGCTGATGAAGTGAAGCTGCTGTAGTGAAGCTGATGTAGTGAAGCAGCTGTAGTGAAGCTGATGTAGTGAAGCTTATGTAGTGAAGCTGTAGTGAAGCTGTAGTGAAGCTGATGAAGTGAAGCTGCTGTAGTGAAGCTGTAGTGAAGCTGATGAAGTGAAGCTGCTGTAGTGAAGCTGATGTAGTGAAGCTGCTGTAGTGAAGCAGCTGTAGTGAAGCTGATGTAGTGAAGCTGATGTAGTGAAGCTGTAGTGAAGCTGTAGTGAAGCTGATGAAGTGAAGCTGCTGTAGTGAAGCTGTAGTGAAGCTGATGAAGTGAAGCTGCTGTAGTGAAGCTGTAGTGAAGCTGCTGTAGTGAAGCTGTAGTGAAGCTGATGAAGTGAAGCTGCTGTAGTGAAGCTGTAGTGAAGCTGATGTAGTGAAGCTGATGTAGTGAAGCTGCTGTAGTGAAGCTGTAGTGAAGCTGCTGTAGTGAAGCTGCTGTAGTGAAGCTGTAGTGAAGCTGCTGTAGTGAAGATGCTGTAGTGAAGCTGATGAAGTGAAGCTGCTGTAGTGAAGCTGTAGTGAAGCTGCTGTAGTGAAGCAGCTGTAGTGAAGCTGATGTAGTGAAGCTGCTGTAGTGAAGCTGATGTAGTGAAGCTGTAGTGAAGCTGCTGTAGTGAAGCTGCTGTAGTGAAGCTGCTGTAGTGAAGCTGTAGTGAAGCTGCTGTAGTGAAGCTGCTGTAGTGAAGCTGTAGTGAAGCTGCTGTAGTGAAGCTGTAGTGAAGCTGCTGTAGTGAAGCTGTAGTGAAGCTGCTGTAGTGAAGCTGGTGTTTGCTGCTGTGTTTCAGTTCCAGTGCTGTGGTGTTCAGTCATATCAGGACTGGTCCCAGAACGTCTACTTTGAGTGTTCAGACACTAACCCCAGTCTGGAGGCGTGCGGCGTTCCCTTCTCCTGCTGCGTCCAGCTGCACAACCAGGTCAGGACCGGACTGTTAGACCGGACACACCGGTTACAGAGTGACACTTGAGACCGGAAGGTTGCCGGTTCAAAACCCGGCAGAGAATATCTGGGTGAGGCAAGGGAAGAGAATAAAACGAGACACAACGATGGACAGAAAGACTCAATTCAGTCAAACTGGAACTGTGTTGAAACAAAAACAGATGTGACGTCTTTTGTTATTGTTCCTCTGCTGTTCATATTATTACGGGATATGGTTTACATCCTACAGTAGATATGAACAGTCATCCAGAAAAATCAGATATCAGCAGAAATTCAGAACTGAGCATGAAGTCCTGCAGTGTGAACGGAGCCTAAAGGCTGCACTGCAAAAACTGTCCACCTTCTCAAGTCATTTGGTCTCATATTCGGACATATTCAGATATAATTTTTTCATAAATCAAGTGAGACAATCTGCCAGTGGGCTGAGATTATTCCTCATTTCCATGTGAAGTTTCACTTTTTTCAGGAATTTTCATTAAAGTCGTGTTCAGAGAGGATGGAGACGCACTGAGGAAAGACAGAACGATCATGGATTGCAGAAAAAACATTAAAAATGAAGATGGATATTACACCAAACCCTTCTAATATCCCAGCTCTGTGTGTGTGTGTGTGTGTGTGTGTGTGTGTGTGTGTGTGCAGACGGTGCTGAACACCATGTGTGGTTACGGGGTGCAGCAGCTGGAGCAGGGCGCGGCCCGGCAGGACGTCTTCACCGTCGGCTGCCTGGAGGAGATCGTCTGGTGGAGCAAACACAACCTGCTGCTGGTGGCCGGGCTGACCGCCGGCCTGCTGCTGCTGGAGGTGACGCACGCTCACTTCCTGTCCACGGTGCTTTTTTTGTGACTGACTTTTTATTAGTTTTTCCACGCCGTCCATGTTAGTTGAAACACTGCTGAAGTTTGTATGTCAACATAACACACAGCGAGTTAGCTAGCAGCTCCATAGCAGCCTTCTCCAAAACAACTGGAGTGAATGGAGACCGCTTCTTTAGAGTTCCAAAAAGGGCAAAGAAAATGACTCCAGACAGCAGAATCCAGGTGTTCTGAAGCACTGTGGGTCCACAAGTCCAATATTTACCTCATTATATCCTAGATTTGAGTAGATTTTTGGGTGAACTATTCCTTTAACGAGCTGTGAGCCTTAAAGGAGAGGCAGTGCCAGTCTGCCTAACAAATATACTCTTTTGTTATAATAAAGTCTTCAGGCGTCTGCCTCTAACTTTCAGCCACATAGCTAATCTATGTGATCGCTTAGTTGTAAATGAGATTAGAATCATACTGAGCAATAATATCAGTTCTGTAGTGAAGCTTTTTATTAGTTTTTCCACGCCATCCTCACAAGGTGGCATAAACATACAAATATACAAATTATACACACATAAATACAAAAAAAAAGGGGGGCAAGGAGCCATCCCCTTGCCCACTCCGCCTCCCACACCCTACCCCCCCCACCCCTCTTGCTGCTTCACAAATAATATTGATAGTGTTGCTTATCTGCAATCGTAGAAGTTCATCTATTCATAGGCATATTACTATAACTACAATAATAATAATAATAATTTTATATATTCTATACAGTCATCTACCAGCTGCAGGTGTAATACTCTATATGCTGCTGTACATTAGGACTGTTATTAGTTATTATTCCAAACCTCTAAGCTACAACCATTTCAGAAAAAAATGCGTTAATTGAAATTCAACACAAAATAATCATCAAAATAAAATAGACAGTAACTAGGGTTCGACTGATATGGACTTTTGAAGACCAATACCAATATTTTAGTATTGAAGCTCCTGATAGGCGATAGTTTGTGCCAATATTCAATATCTATGATTTTTGTGGGAGGGAATTCTGGGATACATTAGGCCTTTAAATGAAGAATTAATGTACAAAATTATT
>NW_027279661.1:77500-107756 GCF_046629955.1 Centroberyx affinis
CCTCCCTCTGACCTGCGGGGTCAGAGGTCAGAGGGCAGAGAGAGCCGCTCTGCTGCACAGGAGCTGAGGTGGAGCGAAGGAAAATCATTAGAAATACGCTTCATGAATAGTGCAAAGAGGAAAGAGGCACCTTGGGTCGATTTCTGGAACTATATGAAATTGACAAACTTATAATATGCCCTACGTACGGATTCCATTCCTATTCATTTATTTATGTGTTTAGTTGCTTTCTATTGTTTTTTGAGATGTATGCCAATTTTCATTTGTAATGTAAACCACAAGGAATGTATAACTGCACTGCCATGTACCATACAGGTTGAAACAATAAAAATTTGAATTACAAAAAAAAAAGAAATATGTTTCAGACACTACTGGTGGAAATGACACCGTCTCTTCAAGATTAAATACTTTAATCGTTGACAAATTATGTAAATACATTTTAAAAAGAACTTACAATTAATTGTTTGTATGGCACAATAGGCCTATCTGCTGCAAACATACACACAATATTGTGAACTTCTTCTTCTACCTTTAAAAAAATACTAAAACTAGAACAGAAACTAAATAAAAACTAAACTAAAAATAAACATTTGTAAAATAAATGAATAAATTAAAACTAAACTAAGACTACCAAACCTCCCAAAATGAACCGAAACTAAACTGAAATTGACACTTCTGCATGTAGTTAATTAGATTAAGATTAGATGATTTGGGGTATTTTCACCTTTATTTGACAGTTGAAACAAGCAAATAGTAAACATGTTGTCCCCCACCATCTTGGGTCGATTTCTGGAACTACATTAAATTGACTCTGCTGCATTGCATGCTGGTCTCTCTCCTGCTCCTGTGGTGGAGAAATTGGTCTCTCTCCTCTTCTCTGATGGATTTCTCCCTGTATGATTGTTGAACGTCTCTCGGTGCAAAATGGCGGCTCTAGAAAGAAGCCCTCGCTCTTTGATTCTGAGGGACTGACACCAAAACCTGACGTTTTACATCCTGAAACATTTTCTCATATCAAACTCTAAACACAACTGGAGACAGAGATGTAAAGAACATCACTAACAGCTGATTTAACAGAGTTAGCCTACAGAGTTTTAGGGGATTGTTCCTTTAAGAAAAGGATTCAGAGCAGCACTGTGTGGTCTGATCCTCCGGGTCAGTGTGTGTGTGTGTGTGTGTGTGTGTGTGTGTGTGTGTGTGTGTGTGTGTGTGTGTGTGTGTGTGTGTGTGTCACTGTTTACGTCAAAGTACACAAGAAGCTTTAATATCCTGAACATGGAGCCATCACCAGGAGCCCTGCATTAAATATAACCTTCTGTTTAACATGGTGAGGGGTTGGACAAGTTTAATTATTTCATTTTAAGATCGACTTCAACCAGCAGTGAAATGAGAACATTTCCAGACACACACACACACACACACACACACAGGACTGAGGCTGAATGCCATCTCCATACACAGCACATGCATATTTCACAGTGTATTGCATATTGATGATGTCCATTGTCTGGCGTTTTGTTTTGTTATTTTATTCTATTTTTTATTGTTGTTGCTCTTGGCGCTCCCTGTATATTTTTATATCCCTGTGAACAGCTCAGTGTGTGTTTACAGGTGAGTGAGCAGTACTGCAGTGTGTTTACAGGTGAGCAGTACTGCAGTGTGTTAACAGGTGAGCAGTACTGCAGTGTGTTTACAGGTGAGTGAGCAGTACTGCAGTGTGTTTACAGGTGAGTGAGCAGTACTGCAGTGTGTTTACAGGTGAGCAGTACTGCAGTGTGTTAACAGGTGAGCAGTACTGCAGTGTGTTTACAGGTGAGCAGTACTGCAGTGTGTTAACAGGTGAGCAGTACTGCAGTGTGTTTACAGGTGAGTGAGCAGTACTGCAGTGTGTTTACAGGTAGGTGAGCAGTACTGCAGTGTGTTTACAGGTAGGTGAGCAGTACTGCAGTGTGTGTTTACAGGTGAACAGTACTGCAGTGTGTTTACAGGTGAGCAGTACTGCAGTGTGTTTACAGGTGAACAGTACTGCAGTGTGTTTACAGGTGAGCAGTACTGCAGTGTGTTTACAGGTGAACAGTACTGCAGTGTGTTTACAGGTGAGCAGTACTGCAGTGTGTTTACAGGTGAGCAGTACTGCAGTGTGTTTACAGGTGAGCAGTACTGCAGTGTGTGTTTACAGGTGCTGTACAGTATTGCAGACTGGAGCTCATGTGCTGCTGAATGAATCCTTAAACCATTTTTTATACAGGAAATAAAAACAAAGCAACAGTTTCCCTGTTATCAATATTCTGCTGATCATCAGTATAAAGCAGCTGTCATGTTCGGGTTTCTACTGACTGGGATTAGAGTTAACCAGGTAACAATAAACAGAATATCTGCATTAACCACAGTGTCAGTGCAGTGAATATCAACAGGATGATAATGTGAGGAGACGATCCTGTCATCAGCTGCTGCTGTAACATACATGTTACAATATTTAACATACATGTTACAATATTTACCACCAGAGGGCGCCATTCACTGTGTAGTGTGTTTACAATGACAAAGAGGAAGATGAAAGAAGTACAAAGAAAATGTGATCACCGTTCTTTTATTAACAAAATAGTCTTTACTCTGAATATATTCATTTCATTTTCACAAATGAATGACAATCAGACTTTTTCCAAAACAAGAAGATCTCAGTAACTCAGAACCAATAAATAAAACAGAGTTTTCACCTCTGACTGACATCAAGCCTTCCAACGTTTCCCACAAAGAAACAAACACTAAAGTAGAAAACAACCCGGCACTCTTCAGTCGAGTGTTTTAAAGAATGAAACAAAAACCAAACAGCTTGGAACAACTTTTACAACAAGGATCAGAAAATGAGAACGTCACTGGAACTCCATCTGAACACAGAAAACAGAATTCCTTCTCTACAAGGTTTTTGCCTTTTCCCCGAGAAGATTAAACCAGGAACAAATAAAATAAATAAATAAAAGGTTAAAAAAAAAGAACAATCTTCCTCTTGCCATCTGAACCATCGCAGCAGCAGCATCTCTTCCCATAATCCCTCTGGCTGCAACGCAGAACCTTGAAAAAAAACAAAAACAAATCAAAACAAATAAACAAACAACAAAATAGAGCTATGACAGACTGATGAGCGCGCTCAGTTTGCAGATCTGAACTCTTCTTCACTGAAATAAAAGAAGCGTCCTGCCCCTGGTCAGGAGGAAGTCCAGATGGGACAGGCAGACGGTCTGAGGTCTCGTTCAGGACTGACTTCTGCTTTACATCCTGGTTGCTGGACGTCCGGTCACTGCTATGGGGACAGTGGTGATGGGTGACATCACAGCGCCCCGTCTGGACAAACCGCCCCGCTGACAGCGGAGGGACGGACTCGTTGTGTCTCGACTCTCACCTGAACCTGAACCTGAACCTGAAGCTGGACTCTGGATTCATGAGCCGTTTTAAATGTTTCTTACAGATCCTGCAGCCAGACCTCTGAGCTCCTCTGGACCGTCTGTCGGCTGTTTCTCAGGATGAAACCTAAATCTGCTGAAGCTGCTTTTAGTTATTCTGCTCCCAGTTACTGGAATAAACTTCCAGAAGCTCTGAGATGTTCCCACTGTCAGCTAAAACATTCCTTCTCTCTGTGGCCTTCTGCTAAATCATCTGTATGAAACAGGTGTTATTATCTTTATTATTTATTTCTTTTATTTATGTTTTACCTATTTTATCTTTCTTTCTTTCTTTTTAATGTCATTTTATGTATTTTTTCTGGTTTTATGTGAAGCACACTGAATTTGCAAATGTGCTTACAGTAGAAAATATATTTCACTCTATACCAACTATTTTAAATTGGTTGGAGAACATTGTGTCATCTGTGTATGACAGGCTGTTACTTTGCTTAATATATAATACATACAGTACTGTGCAGACGTCTCAGGCACCCTAGATTTTTTTATATACATTTTGTCAATTTCTATATTTAGAAACATTTCATTTCATTATTTTTGAAAGCATCTTCACTTTAAAGAACTTTTTACATGAGCTGAAGATTTTTGCATAGTACTGCAACTCCATACATTTGTCTGACAGTAGAGACAATATAGACAGTAGAGACACTTGAAACAGTAGAGACAGTAGAAACAGTAGACAGTTGAAACAGTAGAGACAGTAGAAACAGTAGAGACAGTTGAAACAGTAGAGACAGTAGATAGTAGAGATAGTAGAGACAGTTGAAACAGTAGAGATAGAAACAGTAGAGACAGTAGAGACAGTAGAGATAGTCGAGACAGTAGCGACAGTAGAGATAGTAGAAACAGTAGAGACAGTTGAAACAGTAGAGACAGTAGCGACAGTAGACAGTTGAAACAGTAGAGATAATAGAGACAGTAGCGACAGTAGAGACAGTTGAAACAGTAGAGACAGTAGATAGTAGAGATAGTAGAGACAGTAGCGACAGTAGAGACAGTTGAAACAGTAGAGATAGAAACAGTAGAGACAGTAGAGACAGTAGAGATAGTAGAGACAGTAGCGACAGTAGAGATAGTAGAAACAGTAGAGATAGTAGAGACAGTAGCGACAGTAGAGATAGTAGAAACAGTAGAGACAGTAGAGACAGTTGCGACAGTTGCGACAGTAGCGACAGTAGCGACAGTAGCGACAGTAGAGACAGCAGAGACAGTAGCGACGGTGGAGACAGTAGGGACAGTAGAGACAGTAGAAACAGAGACAGTAGCAACAATAGAGACAGAGACAGTAGAAACAGAGAAAGTAGCAACAATAGAGACAGAGACAGTAGAAACAGAGACAGTAGCAAAAGTAGAGACAGTAGCGACAGTAGAAACAGTAGAAACAGAGACAGTAGCAACAATAGAGACAGCAGAAACAGAGACAGTGGAGACAGTAGAAACAGAGACAATAGCAACAGTAGAGACAGTAGCGACAGTTGAGACAGTGAAGACAGTAGCGACAGTAGAGACAGTAGAAACAGAGACAGCTGAAACAGAGACAGTAGAGACAGTAGAAACAGAGACAACAGCAACAGTAGAGACAGTAGCGACAGTTGAGACAGTAAAGACAGTAGCAACAGTAGAGACAGTAGAAACAGTAGAGATAGTAGAAACAGTAGAGATAGTAGAGACAGTAGCAACAGTAGCGACAGTAGAAACAGCAGAGACAGTAGAAACAGTAGAGATAGTAGAAACAGTAGAGACAGTAGAGACAGTAGCGACAGTAGAGAAAGTAGAAACAGTAGAGATAGTAGAGACAGTAGCAACAGTAGAGATAGTAGAAACAGTAGAGACAGTAGAGATAGTAGAGACAGCAGAGACAGTGCAAAAGTAGAGACAGTAGAAACAGTAGAGACAGTAGCGACAGTAAACACAGTAGCGACGGTGGAGACAGTAGGGACAGTAGAAACAGTAGAGACAGTAGAAACAGTAGAGATAGTAGAAACAGTAGAGATAGTAGAGACAGTAGCAACAGTAGCGACAGTAGAAACAGCAGAGACAGTAGAAACAGTAGAGATAGTAGAAACAGTAGAGACAGTAGCGACAGTAGAGATAGTAGAAACAGTAGAGATAGTAGAGACAGTAGCAACAGTAGAGATAGTAGAAACAGTAGAGACAGTAGAGATAGTAGAGACAGCAGAGACAGTGCAAAAGTAGAGACAATAGAAACAGTAGAGACAGTAGCGACAGTAAACACAGTAGCGACGGTGGAGACAGTAGGGACAGTAGAAACAGAGACAGTAGCAACAATAGAGATAGAGACAGTAGCAAAAGTAGAGACAGTAGCGACAGTAGAAACAGTAGAGACAGTAGAAACAGAAACAGTAGCAACAGTAGAGACAGTAGAAACAGAGACAGCAGAAACAGAGACAGTAGTAGAAACAGAGACAGTAGCGACAGCTGAGACAGTAAAGACAGTAAAGACAGTAGAGACAGTAGAAACCGTAGAAACAGTAGCGACAGTAGAGACAGTAGAGACCGTAGAGACAGTAGAGACAGTAGAAACCGTAGCGACAGTAGAGACAGTAGAGACAGTAGAGACAGTAGCGACAGTAGAGACGGTAGAGACAGTAGAGACAGTAGAGACGGTAGAGACAGTAGAGACGGTAGAGACGGTAGAGACAGTAGAAACAGTAGAGACAGTAGAGACAGTAGAGACGGTAGAGACAGTAGAGACGGTAGAGACAGTAGAGACGGTAGAGACGGTAGAGACAGTAGAGACAGTAGAGACAGTAGAGACAGTAGAGACAGTGAAAGTCTTCCTGTCTGGATGTTGTTACCTCAGTCCTTGCAGCTGGACGGTCTGGAGCTGGTTCTGGACTGCTGCTGAGCCTGAAAACACGTGTTCACATGTTCAGTATCAGAGGAAACACGTGTTCACATGTTCAGTATCAGAGGAAACGCGTGTTCACATGTTCAGTATCAGAGGAAACACGTGTTCACATGTTCAGTATCAGAGGAAACACGTGTTCACATGTTCACAGTAGAGACAGTAGAAACAGTAGAGACAGTAGAAACAGTAGAGACAGTAGAAACAGTAGCGACAGTAGAAACAGTAGAGACAGTATCAGAGGAAACGCGTGTCACATGTTCAGCATCAGAGGAAACGCGTGTTCACATGTTCAGTATCAGAGGAAACGCGTGTTCACATGTTCAGTATCAGAGGAAACGCGTGTTCACATGTTCAGTATCAGAGGAAACGCGTGTTCACATGTTCAGTATCAGAGGAAACGCGTGTTCACATGTTCAGTATCAGAGGAAACGCGTGTTCACATGTTCAGTATCAGAGGAAACGCGTGTTCACATGTTCAGTATCAGAGGAAACGCGTGTTCACATGTTCAGCATCAGAGGAAACGCGTGTTCACATGTTCAGCATCAGAGGAAACGCGTGTTCACATGTTCAGTATCAGAGGAAACGCGTGTTCACATGTTCAGTATCAGAGGAAACGCGTGTTCACATGTTCAGTATCAGAGGAAACGTGTGTTCACATGTTCAGTATCAGAGGAAACGCGTGTTCACATGTTCAGTATCAGAGGAAACGCGTGTTCACATGTTCAGTATCAGAGGAAACGCGTGTTCACATGTTCAGCATCAGAGGAAACGCGTGTTCACATGTTCAGTATCAGAGGAAACGCGTGTCACATGTTCAGTATCAGAGGAAACACGTGTTCACATGTTCAGTATCAGAGGAAACGCGTGTCACATGTTCAGTATCAGAGGAAACACGTGTCACATGTTCAGTATCAGAGGAAACACGTGTCACATGTTCAGTATCAGAGGAAACACGTGTCACATGTTCAGTATCAGAGGAAACACGTGTCACATGTTCAGTATCAGAGGAAACACGTGTCACATGTTCAGCATCAGAGACACAGAACGTTCATACTGTAACATGTAAATGAAGCAGAGTCCTGACATGATGAGGCTGCAGAGGGTCAGATCACACTGCAGAGGCTGAAGGATACATGGAGAATCTTTAATCCATAATGTGACCAACAACAGACTATAACTCAAAATATCATAATCTTTCCTCTTCAGAATCTTTCTCAGCAGTGATCATGTGATCATGTGATCATGTGATCATGTGATCATGTGACGGGGCGGACTGAGACCGGAAGGTTGCCGGTTCGAATCCACAGAGCAGCCGGAGAAAGAGAATGAAAACACTCTCCTCTCCCTCAGCTGCTCAGTGGAAACCAGCAGACTGGGAACAGTTCAACTTCTCTGGAGAAACACAAACTGAAAGAAAGAGAGAGAGAGAGAGAGAGAGAGGGGCAGAGACAAAGAAAGAAAGAAAGAAAGAAAGACAAAAAGACAAAAAGAGAAAGAAAGAAAAGACCATGGAAGACAGACAGAAAGACAAAGAAAGAGAAAGAAAGGTGTGTGTGTGTGTGTGTGTGTGTGTGTGTGTGTGTGTACCATGTAGCTGCCGGTGTGGAAGCCACACATGTACCAGGACATCAACATGGCCGACAGCGTCGCCGTGTCGACGTCCAAGCGACCGCCGGACGCCCAGAGAGGAGGAGGAGGAGGAGGAGGAGGAGGAGGGACGAAGGACACAAACTCCTGCAGAGGAACACACGGTCAGGACAGCTGGGACACGCTTTGAAAACAAGCACCGTGTTAACATTGTTACGTCATAATGTGACGCAGAAAATCAAATGAGCATTTTTTAATTAAAGGTTTTACTGTGTTTCTTTGATCCTTTGATGGAAAAAAAAGTACAGTAGCTGCCTTTTGAAATACAAATAATGGATTGGACTAATCTTTTAGGTTAGGTGAGGTGGAGACTGGAGTCACATGACTTAGACTCGAATCACAGTTGACTTGACTTGATGCATGAAGAGAAGACTTGAGACTTGAGACAAAGATTAATCGATTAGTTGTCAACTATCAATCGCCAACTACTTTGATAATCGATTAATCGTTTTGAGTAATTTTTTAAGAAAAATAAGTCAAAATTCTCTGATTCCAGCTTCTTAAATGTGAATATTTTCTGGTTTCTTTCCTCCTCTATGACAGTAAACTGAATATCTTTGGGTTGTGGACAAAACAAGACATTTGAGGACGTCATCTTGGGCTTTGGGAAACACTGATCCACATTTTTCACCATTTTCTGACATTTTATAGACCAAACAACTAATCGATTAATCGAGAAAATAATCGTCAGATTAATCGACAATGAAAATAATCGTTAGTTGCAGCCCTAGTTTCTAAAGTCTTGACTTGAGATCTTGTGTTTGTGTAAATGACTTAGATTGAAAGTGATGAGATTTGTTCCGACTGAATTTAAATTCTGTTTCCTGAACATGTTTCCATACAGAAAGTGTTCAGCACTCAGAGAATTAACATGAGTGAAGTGCAGACCGGCATATTGCCCAGGGCAGTTTTTCATACACAGCCTACATACAGTACATGACATACTGAACCTAAGCCCCCAGTGGCCTGGAGCCTGTGGGAACCCGGCAGAGCCTCACCGCTGAGCCGGGGTTCGGAGGAGGAGGAACCGGAGGGAAAAGGGAGAACAGGCTGCCGGCTGGTTTCTCTGCTCCGTCTCTCTGGAAGTTTCCTCTCCTGTTGTCTCCTGGATCTTTCTCTGCTTTATTCAGGTAACTGGGCCTTTCTTTAACCTGCACAAACAACAGTACAACCTTAATTAAAGAGTTTTTAAAACCTTTTTCGTAACAGCTGAAATAAAATATGAGACCAATTCGGCAAATGAAATAACCGTGGAAGTACACCTGTAAGAATATAAGTCTGAGTGAGAAAAAACATTTTAAAGACCAAGACTAAAGAATTGAAGACTTATAATGCGGCATTTAACCGTTTTCAGTTAGACAGCATGATTCATGACATCTGCAGGTATTTTAAGAATGTGTTTAAGATCGTCCCGTATCTGTAACATCACAGGTTCAATCCCCACTAGGCTATAGCCGATACTGCGGGAATATCGTGATATTCACGAAATATCGCGATACTTGATAATATCGAATAGCGGCCCAAGCCTAATCCCCACAGCAGCCAGTGGATGAATCTCATTTGTGAGTGTTTTCCTTCCTGTAGACTCCAGCCAGCTTCTTGATTTGGATTTCCCATAATTCTTTTTCATTTTATTCCTGCGACTCGTCTGTCATCACTGATGTTTTATTTTCTCCAAAAGGAGAAGCCCTCTAATATCAATATATATTCATGTTGCTGACTGAGTTAAAGTGGATGCAGACCAGTTGAATCATTTGACTGATTTTAGATGCTGTTATTTGGCTTTTTATTAGTGTTGTTTAAAACTATCCTTAGTTTCTACAAGCTAAACCAGCATTATATAATTTTGTTATTGAAGTCAAATGTCTTGTGATTGATATGACAAATTATTTTTTTAATAATTGAAGCATATTACAGCACTGTTTTTAAAGTTTTCATCTTTTGAATAATTATCAAGATAATATCATATATCGAGATAACTTTGGTCAAGATAATCGTACTATGAAATGTTCATATCAGGCCGAGTCCTGTACTTAAAGTAAACCTGAAGCCCTGCCTGGCCTCCCTGCTGCCCTGACCTCTGACCTCTGACCCCTCTGGTGAAACACAGCATGTGGATGTATCATACAAACACACAAATTGGGATACAGCGCTCATTTAAAAAGCTGATTCAGCTCTGGAAGCCGGGGGCAGGTGGGTGGATTTGGTGTCTGTGTTCTCATCACTTAACGACTGAACTGACCAACAGGATCTTTTCCCCAAAGCTGTCTGTGTTCCTGCAGTGAGCGGCAGCAGCAGCTGGCTGTTCAGACTCACCGAGGCGGCGGGCGGCTCCTCTCTCCACGCCGGCCTCCTCTCCCTCTCTCTCTCTCTCTCTCCTCCTCTCTTCTCTCCCTGACTCTCCTCTCTCCTCTTCCAGCCTGAGCTGCTGGTGAGACTCGGCTTCCAGCCGCCGGCCTGCAGGTGAGAGACTGACTCACTTTCATATTTAAAGGGATAACCGACTAAAACGTTTTTTTTAGCCATTGTTGGTGTAACAGGAAACTGAGAGAATCTGCAGTTGTTTCTCTGCCTAGAAAAGCCGATCAGCTGATTTCTCCGTTGCTGCGGATTAAAAACGACTTTCACACGTCAGAGTGGGAAATCCAATCAGAACTCGACCTCAACACACGCCTCTCTCTCTCTCTTTCGTGTGTTTTTAACAACAAAGGCTAATCTACGCTGTAATTAACAAACCAAAAGTTTGGCGGGGAGCTTATTTGAATATTAATGAGATATGGAGGAAGTGGTGGTGGAGGAATATTCTCCTCCGTCGCTCGTCTGGGAAAAGAGTTTGACGTTGCAGCTGAACTGAGCAGCAACAGGGATAATTCCAACGATTATCAAAATTTCAGACTCCTCCAGGCCTGGGCCAGCAAATCCTGGTCTAACCCCGGTTTTATCCCGGTCTTCCCCTAGTCTTACTCCAGTCTAAGCCTAACCCTAACCCCAGTCTAACCCTGGTCTTCCCCTGGTCTAACCCCGGTCTTACCCCAGTCTTACCCCGGTCTTACCCTGGCTGAAGCGGCTCTGCTGGGTCCGTTGAGCTCGTCGGGGGCCAGCAGGTCGATCAGGTCTTGTTCCTCCTCGTTGTTGTAGTTGTCGAAGCGAACGGTGCAGCGCTCCCCTCGAACCCGGACCAACACCCCCGGGTAAACCAGGCCGTCCTCCGAATAGACGGCGCGACACCGGGAGCCCGCCTTCCACACCTGGAACAACCAGGACCAGACTGACTGACACACAGCCAGGCTGGCAGCAAACTCACTGCTGCTCCAATAAACCAGACACTTTCACCGTTTCACCAGCCAACTACATGTTTAGAATAGAACAGGACTCCAATTAAAGACCAAACTTACAGGTGCCAAAAGCTGTATCCCCTAAAATTGTGTTTCTCCCGGTGGTGTGTCCTCGTTTTGTCCTTGCTGTGTGTGTGTTAAGGAAATTATCATGATGGACAGGCAGGTTTTTAAAACGTTGAAAAGCCACCGATAGGAAAACAATAACTAAATGATCGTAATTTTCTTCCATGGTGTGAAACTGAACACACACACCGCCAGGGGAAACACAGTTTTTAGATCTTGGCACAGCAGACTACAACTGATGGTTGGTTCCCTGTAGACTAGACCAGTGGTTCTCAACCTAGGGGTCAGGACACCCCTGGGGTGTCGCCAGATGATTTATGGGCTAAGAAAGAAACATGTTGAACTGTGTATATGCATGATATGTGTGTGTGTTGGGGGGGGGGGGGTGTCGTGAGTAGGAATCACTTAATTTTAAGGGATCACAAGCAAAAAGGTTGAGAACCACTGGACTACACTAATGTACCAGACACAAACTAACATTCAACAGTGTTTGGTTGGCTGACTGGTGATTTCCCAGCCTGTAGTTGTCTGTCTTCACTGAATTATGAATTATCAGGAGTTTGTCAATGGATTAGTCTGTTGTGGATTACAAGAATTACATTATTGACTGGCTTTACATTTGTGAGACAGGGGGGCAGCTTCAATTCCTTCACAGCAAAAAAAGGCAGAAGACTGACCCGTCTGTCTCTCTGCGGCTCTGCAGCCTCCGGACTCTTCAGAGCGCTCAGCTCCATCTCCTCCTCGTTACCGTAACCATCGAACCGGATCCTGCAGCGCTGCCCGTCCGTCCAAACCACCGAGCCGGTGTAGAGACGGCCGTCCTCCGACCACACCGCCTGACACTGGGCCCCGATCGCCCACTGACAGAGAGAGAGAGAGAGACAGAGAGAGAGAGACAGAGAGAAAGAGAGAGAGAGAAACAGAGAGAGAGAGAGAGTGAGACAGACAGACAGGTGCAACTGACATTCAAAAGTAATTTTATGTTTTAATGTACAGTACTGTGCAAAAGTCTTCGGCACATGTAAAAGAAAAAAAGTAAAGCGAAGATGCTTTCAAAAATAATTAAATGAAAAGTTTCTAAATATCAAAAAAATTACTATAAAGAGAAGTCTACTGACACACGAATGCAGAAAAAAATGAATAAACATCTAAGACACAATGTATATAAAAACTCTTGGGTGCCTAGACTTTTGCACAGTACTGTATATAATGTAATTAAACTGTAGCAATAGCATGTCAGCAGTGAGAACATCTCAAACAGGACACCAAAATGATGCTGTAAAAAGAAGTTAGTCATTCTCCCACATATAAAAGAGGAATGGGACTAACATGACAACTTTGGGAACTAAAAAGCTGCAGTGAGTTATTCAGATTAAAGTAAGACCTCAATGAACTGGTTTCCAGACTTGACTCAGCCGTTACCTTTGACGGGGCGCTGGTCTCCGCTGCAGCCGGGCAGGGCGTCTCTCCATCGGCCGCCTGCTGCCCGTCTCCCTCCCTGTCTGCCTGTCTGTCTGCCTGCCTGTCTCCCTGCGCCTCTCTGCTGTCTGTCTCTGTGGAGGCTGCGCTGTCTTTTACATCAGCTGCCTATACAGAGGAAGAAACATCGGGAATTCAGAATCACGTAAACGCGGCTAGCCCTGATTCATGCCATTTTCTCTGGTATGGAGACACGTCATGCCAAAGTGCATTCAAAAATCTGGCAGCAAATAAGTTGCCTTGTTTATCGACAGCAGTATAACCTAATAGAACATGGCTTAATACGTTTAAAGGACTGTTGGATCCACTCTTCAATTCGGCATACATCCAACACATAAAGCAGGACTCATTTCAGTAAAACTTCACCTTTTATGACTGGTTGGCCAGTCTTCGTCCAAACAGAATAGACCGTAGTGGGCGTTATCGAGTAGATTGAACAAATTTTAAAAGTTGAGATTTTGTTAAAATACAGTACTGCTTTGTGGACCGTCTATATGCCGAATTTATCAGCATGCCCAAATTATTTCTATAACGTTTTAAATCATGTTCTACCGGGTATGTACTAGTGTAGAAAAGTAAGGTCACTTTGAATTGATATAATTATAAAATGGAGCTTGGCATATCGATCTTTCCTAACAGGTAGAACGGCAGGTATTGAAGCTCAACCGTTGCTAGCTGGCAGCCTTGTACAGTAAAAGTAACGTTACGGGAGAAACTGTAACGTTACTTTAACGTTATTTCTGCTGCAGTTGCAATCACACTTCGAAATGTGAAATCTCAACTGAACCTGACACGGCTTGATGGCGTTTTCATAGGCTTTTACGAGGGCCAAGTCATCTTTTGCAACCGCTGCGGCCGCCCTGTCCTGTGGAGAGGAGAAAAGTTTAGGTACCAAGAATTCACAAGCTAGCAAGCTGGCAACTAACGTTAGATATTAGCAGCTAGCTAGCCAACTGTTCCCCGGTGTGCTGAGTTAACGTTGACTTGTTAGTTAACTTAGCCGATATTAGCTTGTTGTCAGTTTTCGTGATAAACGCAAACGCAGAGATGAAACATACCCCCTCTCCATTTGCTCGGAAAACAATATTCTCTTCACAGTCAGCCATAACTGTCATTTGTTAAAAGCACAATTTCACAAACGAACATTGACAACATTAGTGTCAAGTTGGCGAGAATCAACAAGGTAACTTCCGGTGAAAAATTTCAAAATAAACAGCTGTTACTGTTGGTACTAACTACTCTCTGAAACCAGGTTGAAACGTTATATAAATCATACCGTACAAGAGTGAAAGTAAAAGGTACGTTTCATGAGGATTCCGGAGTAAATTAAGAAATAATTGTTGTTCCCAAATGTCCTCTACACAGCATATATTAAATAGCCTATGCTCTTATTCTGTCATGCCAATAAAGCTGATTTGAATTTGAATTTGAAATACCATAAGAGGCAATGTAGCCTACTGTATAAAGGTCTGCCAAACAATTCACACAGATAAATCTATACCAGACGACTTGCAAGGATGTTTGCTTTCTAGAAACTCCACTTTAATCATACTTTAATGATTTTTGTAATTAAAATGTAAACCCCAACATGAATCATAACTCACTCTATTTTAAAAACATGATGAATTATATGCTTTTAATCAATTTCAAATCAAAGGTGCTTTCTTACCATGAAATTCAAAAGTGTGTATTACCAAAACACAACAACTGTCACCATGACCTTATTCATTTAGCAACCATGACGATGCCCTGTAATGTCAGATCAGTCAATTGATCAACTGACAGTTTCACCTGGGGATTTTAATAACGGAGATTTTCCCCATTATCAATATACGGTTACCTTGTTACCTTTATTTTGAAGGCAAAATCTACGAACTTCTGGTGGTTGTTCCTGCTAGCTTGACGCATCTTTTGACAACTGCAACCGGCGTTAATTACAAAACTCCCGCGAGCATCTACCATGGCATGTACGTGACATTTTGCAACCAGCTGGACGGGGCATGCTGGGACATGTAGTTTTTTTTAAACCATGCGCACTAAGTGTGATGAGCTGATGATGATGATGATGATGATGATGATTATTATTATAATTAATTGTTCGCTTATGAAACATTTAGATTAGTTAGTTACCTGGAGAAAACCTTGGAGATGAGAAAAAAAGCTCTTTATCAAGATAAACTGTAAGTTGGTAGCAGTTATTTTCAGTGTATTCATTTGAGTATTCATTTGAAACTTATTTCAAATATGTTATTTGAAAAAATATAGTAGGCTAGTACTTTATAATGTGGTAATTTATTTTATTTATTTATTTATTTGCTCTTATATGTATCACTGGAAGATGTATGTTTTGTAAAATGGTGGTGTCCTGTAATCCCATGTGGGATGGGCCAGATGACAGAAATAAAAATAAACGAACTAACTGTTATAAGTAACTTAAGTAAGTCTTTTTAATGGTCAGATCATCCTGAAGTTCTGCTGCTGCTAATTCCCTGTAATGTGATGAATTATCAGTGAACTGTTCCTCACTCATAATAAAAACACTCTAAACACTCAAACTAACAGCCTCACTTGTTAAAAGATAATGGCCTGAAATCACGTGACATCTCCAGGTGTTTCAGTCTGACACAGCCTGAGGCTCCGGGGCGTTCAGCATGGAAGTGTTGTTTGGAGTTTGGTTTGTCATCAGAGGAACACAAACATGTGTATGGTAAAGCATCATATTGGTAGGAAATACATGTGACATCATGGGAATACTAGGAATCAGTGCAAAGTGTTTGACATTAGAGGAACAAATCAGCAGGAAGCCTGGCCAGGCCTCTCTGATGATGAAGATGATGATGATGATGATGAAGGAGCGCTGAGCTGCAGACGGCTCATCTGTCCTGCAGAGGAAGAGCTGAAGACTGAGAGAGAGTCAGCCAGCAGGAGTCCAGAGGAGAGGTGAGCAGGTCAACACCCCCCCCCCCCCCACACACACACACACACACACACACTGGATCCAACTGTGCATGTGTATTACACAATTAAGTGCGATAGGTAAGGTTTGTGTATTGCAAAAGTAAAGGTGCAATAAATGCGATCTTTACTGACCACAATACATCTGCTGATGATCAATACCAGTGATCAGTGAGTGATTGACCAACTGCTGAGAGTTCTGCCTGTTAAACTCACTGTTTATTAGTTAGGGTGCAGGATGTGGAACAAAAACACAGTTAAAACAGATTGTGAAGCAGAACAGCTACTGATCATATTCCAGCATGATTCATATCCTCGAGTAAATAAGGAACTATAAATAATAATAAACAGTATAATCTGCACATCACAGTAAAACTATAACCGGAATATTCTCTCACAGAAAACAGCTATAATACTATGATACCCGCAAATACCACAGTAAAAATTGAATATTATAGTGATGCAACAGCAGCTAAAAAATACCATAAAGTGCCATAAAGTCACTATAAACTGAATAGACATACTGTAAGTCCCTATAGGAATATTATAGAAATATTATAGGAGTATGATATTGATTCCATAGGAGATAATAATACCATAAAGTCATATAAAGTCACTATACTGAGTACAAACACATTATAAGATCATATAGGAATATTATAGGAATATTATGGGCCAAGTTTCAACATTATAGATTTATTATAGATCTGTTCATCCTGGACCTTCATACAGTTTTACTAACACTCTTATTCTCTGTTGTTGTTTTTTAACCTGCAGGTCTGAAGATCCTTAAAACACTTCCTGAACTTTCTGTTAAAACACTTTCTGAATGAACGAGCCTGATCCATCACTCAGTCCATCAATCAGCGAAGCATCAAGTCATTAGAGCCAGTGGTGGAAAGTAATTTAGTACATTTACTCAAGTACTGTACTTAAGTACAATTTTGAGATACTTGTACTTTACTTGTCAGTCAGAGGGACCAAACCACTACTTTTACTTTAATACTTTAACTACATTTTGCTGCTAATACTTATGTACTTTTACTTAAGTAGGATTTTTCATGCAGGACTTTTACTTGTAATGGAGTATTTTTACATTGCTGTATTGGTACTTTTACTTAAAGGATCAGAGTACTTCTTCCACCACTGATTAGAGCCTATCATGGCCGCTGATCAGTAGAGCTGATTGGTTTCACATTAAAGCCCCATCAGATAAATGAAACGCCGCCTGTCTCATCATAAAGCTGCATGTTATGGTATCGATCGGGATTCCTGATTGGTATTTTGTCGCTAATTGATTTCATCAAAGCGACACAGTCATGTGATCAGGCTTCAGCTCATCAATAGGCTACTTCAGTTTTAATAAACCTGAGAGTCTTCATCATGTTCAGATCATTAAAAGGTTAAAAGTCCATTTAGATCAATACAACTGAAGAAAAACAGCTAGGTACAGTAACTCAATAAACGACAGTAATCAATCAATATAATCAATTACAGAAGAATAGTGTAAGAGATCACAGCGAAACTAAACAGAAGTCTTATAGGAATATTACAGCGACATTACAGGAGATAAAATACCATAGAGTCAACACAGTAAAATAAACTCACATTATAGAAATATTATGGGTCTACAGTGTTTGTCGTCTCGTTAATAATAGCGTCTGAGCTCCATCAGACCAGCAGGCGGCGCAACAAGACCAAGAGAAACAGATCTGCTCTGGAAACTGAAGCTGCTGCTGCTCTGAAGACAGATCAAAGATCGATCAAAAATATCTATAAAGATAAATTAATAAATCAGGTGACAGTTCAATACAGCCCGTTTACACTGACTTGTTTTTATGTCTTTTATGCGCTTTTAGGCTATTTTTTTTATTATTATTAGGCTATTTGTATTTTATTTTACTATTTTACTGTTTCAACAATCTTTTCTTGTCTTTTTCTCGTGTCCTGTCTTCCTATTTAACGTGTTTTAATTTATTCTATGAGTTTTGTAAAAGCACTTTATAAACTCTGGATAAAATAATTTCAATATACATGAAAGTTTATTATATAAAGTGTGTATGTTCTCTGCTCCAGAGAGCCGCTTCCCTTAAAGTTTCACCTAATCTAATTAAATTATCTTAACAATAAGGATTTAGGGCCCGATACCAGGGGGCGGGGTGTGTGTGTGTGTGTGTGTGTGTGTGTGAGTGTGTGTGTGTACCTGCAAGACAAATCCCTGGTATGTGCAATAAAACTGATTCTGATTCTATAGATGGGCTGATAATCAAATTGAGGATAGTGAAACAATAATAGGCAATAATAATAATAATAATAATAATAATAATAGTAATAAAAGTGAAATTAACCTGTTCCTCATTTTGCTGAGGGCCCCCGGACCCCCTCAGGGACCCGTGGAGGCCCCCGGACCCCAGTTTGGGAACCGGTTTTGAACCCAGTGCAGCAGCAGAGTCTGAACGTGTTGAAACATGTTGTGTGTCACTGCTGCAGTGCCGCTGCGGGCCGCGGGGGGGCGGAGCAGACCGGGGAGACTGACTGTTAACGTGTCTGTGTGTGTGTCTGTGTGTGTGTGTGTGTGCGTGCGTGCAACATGCATTGATTTACAGTGGATCATGTGTAGGAACATACAAGGTTTTCTATTTTAAATAGGCTAATAAACATTAAAGTTTGCACCCATATGAAGCTAATATGACTATTATTAGGTCTATCATGAGTCTTATGATGATGATGACGTGCTGCCGGTAAACGGCCCGATCTGATCCTCTGACCGGACCGGGCTATTTTTAGACTGAGGCTCAGCCCGAGGAGAAACATAACTGATCATTTCTCATAAAACTCGTGTTTTTCGAGGCGAATTTCGCTGCTGTTGCACAACGAGCTTCATGCTGCTGCTGCCCGAGCCGAGCACGAGCTGCTCAGCTGCCTCTGCTGCAACTTCCCCCTGTCTGTCTGTCTGCCTGTCTGTCTGCCTGCAGCCACCAGGCTCCAGGCAAAAACATCATCACACTTATAGAAGATAATAGATAATATTCCTGCAGAACACTGTCCTGCAACATAAATCATTTTCTCAGTTTTCCTGTGTGCAGACTGAGCTGTCGGCCATGTTTCTGCAGCAGAGGAAGACTTGTTGGAAATTCCTCCGCTCAGAAACCCGGTAAACAAACCGGCAGTGTGAGAACAGAGGAGGTGGGGGGATTCTCCGAAACCTCCCACGTGGGGTCGCCGGCGTCTGCTGCGCGCGGAGCCAATGGGCGCGCGGGACGGGGAATCTATTGACAGCGACGGACCAACCGGAGAGCGAGCGCCGGGGCTTCGCCACGCCCACCGCCGAGAGAGAATAAAACGGCGGAGTTTCGGGCTGTAGAGACAGAACTCTCTCTTTGCAGACCGGAGACACACACAAGGACTTACCGCTGATTTTTTACCGTGAACGGACACTGGACGGATCTTTGTACCGATCTGGATTACCGGCAGGCGCTTTCTGCACGCCGTACCTCGGGAATATAAACCGCCTGCTGTTTGGATATTATCCTGGACCTTGTGGAATACATTACCGACTTCAATATGACTCTGGAAGAAGTCGTTGGATGCAACATTACCGAGAAAAAGTAAGTTATTCTGCGCCGTGCAGCGGCACGAGACTGCACCGGCTACAGCAGCCCGGTCTCTATTCCCAGACTTTATTTCTAGTCTTTATGTCTAGTCTGTATCTCCTCGGTCTTTATTCCCAGTGTGTATTCCCAGTCTCTGCGGTCGCTGTGGTGTTTGGTGTCATTTCTAACAGATTCTCTCTCTCTCTCTCTCTCTCTCTCTCTCTCTCTCTCTCTCTCTCTCTCTCTCTCTCTCTCTCTCTCTCTCTCCTCTCTCAGGATGGAGACAGTGAGTCAGGCTCTGGAGGAGTTGCTGGTCGCAGCTCAGCGGCAAGACTGTCTGACTGTGGGAGTCTACGAGTCCGCCAAACTCATGAATGTGTAAGTAGATTTTCACTAATGAAGCTGACTGCACGATTCCAACCACATCGCCAGTAGAGTAAAGGGTAATTCCGCTGTTTTTCCGTATAATAATACTAATAACCCTCCTCCTCCTCCTCCTCCTCCTCCTCCTCCCCTGCAGAGACCCGGACAGCGTCGTGCTCTGCCTCCTCGCCACTGATGAGGAGGATGAGGACGACATCGCGCTGCAGATCCACTTCACGCTGCTGCAGGCTTTCTGCTGCGACAACGACATCAACATCGTGCGGGTCTCCGGCATGCGGCGCCTCGCGCAGGTGCTGGACGAGCCCGGCACCGAGGACAGCAACGGCAACGAGCCGCGGGACCTGCACTGCATCCTGGTCACGGTGAGTCCCGCAGCCCGGCCCCGGTTCGAGCCGGTTCATCTGTAGCGATTTGTTCCATAAGGGAATTATTGTTATTGTGCAGTGGAATAGATACATGGCAGTGAAGTGCAGTGTCTACTAGAGTACTATAGTGGAAAAAAACATATCATTAATAGTAACACAAATAATGAAAATGCAAAAACATAAATATCATTAAAAATCTAAAAATGCAAAAAAGAATACTATTATCATTATTATTATTATCCAAGTATCATTGTTCACTTCCTGGTGTTCCATGTGTTCATGACTAACCCCTCCCCCCCTTGTGTTCTCCAGAACCCGGCCTGTCAGCCTCTGCAGAGTTCGGCCCTGCAGGACGTCAGCAGCTTCTGTGAGGAGAGCCGCTGCAGGAACCAGTGGGTTCCCTGCCTGGACCTGCAGGACCGCTGAGGGTCCGGACCGAGCCGAGCCGAGCCGGACCGCTCAGGACCGGCGAGAGCGTGGAAATTAAGTCAAAGCCGTCCTTCTTCGGAGAGGACAAAGGCGTTGGACGGGTCCGTCTGGGCGGCGGACCGCCGGGTCCGGGCCGCCGAGGCCGAGGCCGGGCGGGCGGGCGGAGGGGGGACGGGTTCTGCCGGACCAGCGGCCTCCTCTGTAACGAGGAGGAGGAGGGGGGGGCAGGAGGTTTCACTGCTGTCAGACGGGACGGGGAACACACCTGAACCCGGCTGTTGGAAACCCATGTAGCCTAATTTATGAAATGAAATGTGAAAGACTGAACTGAACGGCTGGCTGGGTGCCAGCGAGGCCTGAGGAGTTCTGAGCGCGCTCAGAACAGCAGAGACTGGACTGATGCTGACAGGATGCAGAGGATGTTACAGAATGTGTTTTCAGTTATTGTTTGAAAAATGAATTCTGATGGAATACAGACAAATGTGATGTTATTTAATTTGAACAGAGTAATATATGACAGTGGAGCAAACTGCTGAAACAATGTCGACTTACTTATTTGAATAAATTATTGAACGAAATCTGAGACATCTGAGTGATTCATCCAGAGGGGTGGTGTGTGTGTGTGTGTGTGTGTGTGTGTGTGTTGGTGGGGTTACTGCTTGGTGTGTGTGTGTGTGTGTGTTCAAACTGAGGTCACATGTTTTCATGAGTCAACAAGGCGGCTCTGTTCATCAGCCTGCTGCTTTACATTCTGCTGAACTCCTTCATCTAAAACAGCTCACAGGTCCATGGGAGCCTCAGTCTGACTGTGGGAGTTGAACCCTCGACCCTGACAGAGCTGGTGCCTTGCTCCAGGGTTTTCTGTGTCAGTTATATTCAGAAGGATCAGACAAGCTGCTGGTTCCAGTCTGCTGCTGGAGAGACTCCTTCATCCTCTTCAGCTCTGCATGAAAACCCCCACACAGCGAGGAAGACAGAAACCTGCCACCTAAATATAATACAGACGGCTCATTTATTATTTAAAACTGAAGTGTTTGGACGTTGTGTCTGTCAAAGCTTACAGAGTTTGAGTTTGCACCCACTGCTTTTCTCCCATGGATGAACAATCAGTCCAGTACAGTGTTTCAGTCCAGCACAGTGTTTCAGTCCAGCACAGTGTTCCAGTCCTACAGTGTTTCAGTCCTACAGTGTTTCAGTCCTGCAGTGTTTCAGTCCTACAGTGTTTCAGTCCTGCAGTGTTTCAGTCCAGCACAGTGTTTCAGTCCTGCAGTGTTTCAGTCCAGCACAGTGTTTCAGTCCTGCACCGTGTTTCAGTTCTGCAGTGTTTCAGTCCTACAGTGTTTCAGTCCTGCAGTGTTTCAGTCCAGCACAGTGTTTCAGTCCAGCACAGTGTTTCAGTCCTACAGTGTTTCAGTCCAGCACAGTGTTTCAGTCTTACAGTGTTTCAGTCCAGCACAGTGTTTCAGTCCTGCAGTGTTTCAGTTCTGCACAGTGTTTCAGTCCAGCACCGTGTTTCAGTCCTGCACAGTGTTTCAGTCCAGCACAGTGTTTCAGTCCTACAGTGTTTCAGTCCAGCACAGTGTTTCAGTCCAGCACAGTGTTTCAGTCCTACAGTGTTTCAGTCCAGCACAGTGTTTCAGTCCTACAGTGTTTCAGTCCTACAGTGTTTCAGTCCTGCAGTGTTTCAGTCCTGCACAGTGTTTCAGTCCTGCACAGTGTTTCAGTCCAGCACAGTGTTTCAGTCCTACAGTGTTTCAGTCCAGCACCGTGTTTCAGTCCTACAGTGTTTCAGTCCTGCACAGTGTTTCAGTCTTACACGGCTGCTATTTGGGTAAAAACTGACTCCAGATGCCTTCAAAGCTCAGCATTTTTCATTGAAATCTCAGGTGGTTTTCTTTTGTCAGAGGGTTTTTTCACTGAAGGAGAGTGAAATCAGAGAGTCATTGAAAAGACAGGTGAAACTAGCTTTGTGTGTGTGTGTGTGTGTGTGTGTGTGTGTGTGTGTGTGTGCAGGGTGGGGTAGGCTAACTGCTCTGACTGAAGGAGTGAAAAGAGACAGACAATAGGAAGGTTTCAGTGTGTTGAGGAGGTCGGTGTTAACATGCAGCCTGTTGGAGATCTAAAGCAGCGGTTCGGTTCTCCATCAGTCTGCAGGTTTCACTCCAGCAAACACTTCAGCAGGAAAAACTTTCTTTCTTCTGTTAGAATCTATTTCATCCCAAATGGACGACTTCTGAAGAATCAAGAAGGAAAGCAAGAATCCTACATTAAAAACACTTTAACACATTAATAAGAACGTTGCTGCGGTGAACGCCTCGTATCTCCAAAATGTCAACTTTTCAGAAACTTAGAAAACCAGACTTGCTTTTAGCTTGACCACAATGCATTCAGAGTTTATCCAGTTGGTTTTGAAAGGGTTTTAGATTCCTCTCATTCTATAGAAGATCACATGACACGAAGTTAATACCTGACCAAAATTGGAGTTTTCCCTAGATACTTCATGAAGAAAGTCACCATTATACAAAAAACTGTGTGATATGAAATGAAAACCCATCGACCTCAGTATGTTTTTCTAAAGCCTGATTGAACACTGAGCCGCTTTAGGAGGTTCATTCCATAAAGATCTGCTCTTTACCAGCTTGAACCTGTTGCTGGTTAATCCTTGTCTTCTCTTCTGTATGAAATAGATGAAGAGCGCATCTGTCTGTTATATTTCTAACAAACAGCTGACCAGTGCAGAGCATTACTACACAGTTCTACCACTGGACTGTCATGTGGACACATTCAAATAATCCATGCTGATTTATTTTATGCCATCTGCAGACTCTTTACTTCTGACTGCTTGGAATAACAGTCAAGCCCAGTTTGTGTCTACAGCTCTTCTTCATCAGTCTGTCTCAAAGGATTTTACAGAGAGTGATCAATAATCAATCACAGATCAAACTAGAATCACTACCTAATGTTGCAAGTTTTCCACATATTCATGATCTTTGACTGTTACTTCATGGTTGTGTGGAGTTTGGGGTTAAATATTCAGAGAGACAGAAAGTACAACAGTTTGTTGTCCAGCTGGATGTCAGATCTCCTCCCAGACTGAAGCTTCAGTGTCTGCTGGAGTGAAACCAGCTCAGCTATAAACTCATGGCCTCCATCCAGATCCTTGTGCAAACAGTCCGGTTCCCAGCCAGCCGGTGTTGTTGCCACCGGCCTCGACCCACGACGTCACATCCTGATGTCACATCCTGTTCTCTACACACACACACACGCTCTGCGGCCCGGTGACGCCACACGCCTGTTTGTTTTGGCAGCGGATGGGTCAAACTCCGCTCAGCTCCTGGGTGACGGACGGCTCGGCTCAGCCAATCCGCCGCCGCGAGCGTCCTGAACCGACGTCACGCCTCAGGCCAGAGGGGGCGGGGCTTCAGGGGAAACGACCTGCGCTTCGGTTTATGACGAGCTGCAGTTAGCTGCTGCACATGGGAGACACACAGAAACCCTGCTGCCATATTTAGATCAGTATAAAGTCAGTCTGACTGGAGTAGGAGCTTCTTTCAACATGAAGGTTTGAACATGAGCGTCTCTGTTCAGCCTGATCTCCTGAAACTTGAAATGTGAAATGAGCACGATCTCTTCAAATGCAAATATCAGCTCCATGAAGAATAGATGGAGACAAGACTAGAAACAGCAGTGAAATAAGGGGGACGACCCGGGTTCGAATTTTCTCATTTAAACTTAAACTTAACTTTATTTGTTATATTTGGTAATACAGGGGATAAATGGATACAACTAGAAAACGAACAGACATGCAACTAAACACAGATGCAAACAGATAAAAGTGAACGTGAAGAAGAAACACAATGACAAAATAAACGATAAAAAAGGAGATACACAGCCATTCAAAAGTTCAAAAGCTTAAAAGTTTAAAAGTTTGAGAAAACTCCAAACCCCCGAAAGAAACCAATGACTCCACCCACCAAGGCAGCACCGATTAACCGACCAAAACTTTTCCCAAACCTCAGCCAAGCTTTTTAGTTTCCTAAACTTCTCCGTTAGCCAAAAAAATGTGGAGTCCAGTTCACGTTTTTGTCACATAATCAAATTCATGGTGGAGGAACGTCATCTTCATATAATGCTAATATGCTAATAATGGCTCTAAAGAACTGCCTGCAAGGTGGCTAGTAGATTTGATTTGATTTTTTAACTTCATTTTTTTAGTAGTAGTAGATTTTTAAAATGTTTGTTTCTCCAGGGAAAGTTTGCTGAGCTGCAGGTTCACACAGATCCACAGATGGTGACTGTGATGATGATGATGTGGCGATCTTATGATGAAAAAGACATTGATCACCATATCTGTGACTATTGATCACTGTGTTGTTTCTGTTGCCATCAGCTGACGCTCTGCTGACAGTCACACACACACACACACACACACACACACACACACACACACACTCCCTCATCTCTCACACACTCTACGCATGAAGAGATGGAAAGAATGCAGAAAGCTGCGTATCTGTTAATGACTTTCCACACCTCTGCTGCCACACACACCCATGCTGCCTGCGTGTGTGTGTGTGTGTGTGTGTGTGTGTGTGTGTCCTGAGAGAGAAAGAGGGAGTGTAAAAGCAAACAAGTGTGAGAAAGAAACAGAAAGCATCTTGGTTATTTTTAATTGTCTTGCAGCCCGTGTTATAAAGGCTTTTTTTAAATGTCTTTTCACTTCAGAGTGTCTTGGTTTTTTGGATCTTTTCAGAATTCATTTTTTTCTTCAGTTTTTTACCAGAAAGTGAAGGATGAAAGTTTCTGCAGTGTCAGTTCTTACATCAGACTGCACAGCTTCCTCCCTCTGTCCTTCTCATTTCCAGTTTGCACATTCTGCAGCTGCAGCATGTTGAACCAGACAGAACTGACTGTCCCTCTGTCTGTATGTTTCTGTATCAGCCTGCCGAAGAAGAGAAGCCTCTCTATTACCCAGAATGCTCTGCCCGGCCTGTCGGCTGTGTGTTTTCAGCAGGTTAAAGTGAGGTGAGTCTCAGAATAGACGGAGCTCTAAGCATAGCAGGAATATTTTTAGTTTGAGCAGGCTGCAGGCTCAGTGTGTCAGAGCTGCAGCTATTCCTGCTGCTGGCCCGCTCGCCTGCGTCACGTCGCCACGGAAACTGCCGGAGCTTCCTCATTGGCCGGCCGCTACGGGGGAATCTCCGGCTTTGTCCGTCTTTGTTGGATAACGAGCGGAGGCCGAGCCAATCGCGGGGCTCCGCCGGCGCGTCGGCGGTTACGTACGGATATCCTGCGTTTCGTCACGGACCATGTACGGGCCGCAGGAGGCAGGAGGCATGAGTCAGAAACCTGAAAACACCCTGAGAGGAACAGACACCAGGGTTAAAAAAAGATGAATAAGCGTCTGGGGAAAGAGACGATCTGGATCAAAAATACACATGAAGACCACAGGAGGCTCCTGAGAGGAGCAGGAGGCAGAAAATCCCACATATAAGCCAAAAGTCAAAATGGCGGATTGCTTCACCGCATGCCGGCCGGGTCTCGGTTAAATTAACGGAGCCAAGTCAGACTTGGACACATGTTGGTGCAGCTTGGTAAACACATGGAAACACATGGTGCATTGTAGTTTACTCTTCCTATAGGCTGCTGTGTGTCTTTATTGTGAAATAGGCTGTAAGCCGATTAGACTTGGTTACACAATAACAAACAGACCGGATCAAGCGAAAGGTAAAGAAAAACGTTTTATTTCTCTGTAGTGTCTTTCCATAATGTTGTCAGACTCTTATAATATTAATGCGAGCCTGTCAGTGACAGAAACAAAACAAACTCTTTCAGTGGACGGACACTGATGGTTCAGTTTGACCTGTCAGATCACACTGCAGCCTGTTTCAGCTGCTGGCTGAAACGATCTCACTCAATACTGGACCAGTTTCAAACACTGTTGTCCCCATTAGTCACTTAGACACAATACGTTTGGAAAATAGGGTCCAGGATGAAAAATACTGAAGTTAACCTTTAAGAGATGCACTGGGGCAAATTCATATCAACTTTGTTGACAAGACAATAAATGATTGAACCTTGAATCTTTTATCTGTCTCTCTCTGTCCATCTGTCTCTCTCTCTCTTACCTGTCTCTCTCTCTATTCATCTCTCTCTCTCTCTCTCTCTCTCTCCCCCTCTCTCTTCAGCTGTCTCTCTCACTCTCTGTGTGTGTTAACCTGTCTCTCTCTCTCTCTCTTTCTCTATTTAGCTGTCTCTCTCTCTCTCTCTCTCTCTGTGTTCACCTGTCTCTCTCTCTCTCTCTCTATTCAGCTGTATCTCTCTCTCTGTTAACCTCTCTCTCTCTCTCTCTCTCTCTCTCTCTCTTTCTCTATTTAGCTCTCTCTCTCTCTCTCTCTCTCTCTGTGTGTTAACCTGTCTCTCTCCCTCTCTCTCTCTCTGTGTTCACCTGTCTCTCTCTCTCTCTGTCTATCTCTCTCTCTCTCTATTCAGCTGTCTCTCTCTCTCTGTTACCCCCCCCCTCTCTCTCTCTCTCTCTCTCTCTCTCTCTCTCTCTCTCTCTCTCTCTGGAATGTAAGGAATGCAGATAGACAGCCGCTCTCCGGCTGGAAACTTCGCGCCGGTTTGTTTTTCTTTTTCAAACAGTTCATTTGCATTTCTGGCGCTACTTTCCAGCGCCAACATACACACGCACACACACACACGCACACACACACACACACACACACACAGTATTAAGGCATGCTCATTAGTACCCATGCTGTGTGGGTGGAAGTGACAAAGAGTTTTTTTTGTGTACTTTTGCATTTTTTGTCCTTCAGTTATTTTCCTTTTCCTAAAGTTCGCTTTGATGAAGTTTTGTGCTTCACTTTATTTCTAATCTTTTTCTATTTCTAAAATCATATAGGCTACCATGTCTTTTTTTGTAACTCAGTAAGTTTTAGTCCAGTTTAAATGAGCTACTTTTTACTTTTACTTGTGTAGATTTTTGCAATTTTCCTTCCTCTTGTGAAGGATATTTGTCCCTTTTTATAAAAACATTTTTCAGAAAGCAGCTAGTTACAGCTGTGAAATGCATCAGGAGGGAAAATGACATGCAGAGCAGAGAAAACGCCTCAATCCTCCCGTCTCTATTGGCTGTCACCTTATGATGTCATCAAAAGCAGACGTGTTTCCACCCTGTGTTCAACATGGCGGACGGCACGAAGCTCCAGACAAACGCTTCAACGCTCAAACGCTTCAACACTTAAACGCTGACCTTTGACCCTGAGCAGGAGGTTCTGCAGGTCGACCTGCTGAGTGTCTGCTGCTGAAGACTGAAACCCAGTCTGCACCGTCTGAACGAGTCAAGTCAGGTCCAAGTCATTAATGTCAAGTCTCAAGTCTAAATGTAGAACAGCAAGTCGAGTCAGAACAAACCAAGAGTCCAGTATCAATTTAATATCTTAAAGAAAACTAAATATCTAGGACTTTTTAATGCAATATGGTTTTAATAGGATAAAAACTTGGTAAGAGCATCATGAGTTTGATTTCTATAATCAGTTTCAACTTCAATAAATTCAACCATTCCATACAAATTCAGAAAACAGAATTTAAATTCAGTCGTCCGCTGGAACAAATCTCATCACTTTCAATCTAAGTCATTTACACAAACACAAGATCTCAAGTCAAGACTTTAGAAACCTTTTCAAGTCATCAGAGTACAAGTCAGAGTCAAGTCCCAAGTCACCAGAACCCAAGTCAAGTCAAGGCTCAAGCAATTAAAACTGGGACTTGAGTCTGACTGGAGTCCCACCTCTGGTCCACACAGTCGGCACTGATCACAGTTAGTGACGAGACAAACGTAGAAACCAGGTCTTTGGACTGAAGCAGAGGAACTGAGTCCTGACAGCAAAACATGGAACCTGAACCTCCGTCTGAAGCTGCGTCTCCTTCATCTCGTCACCACATCAGTAACTGTGTGACTTTGAATCCAGTCACAGGGGCCAGCTGCATAAAGCTGGATTAAGACTAGTCTAAGCCTTAGACTGGTCTTAGATTCTCAGGTTGGACTAGGCTAATTAAGACTGTCTGTTACTTCAATATTACAGCTGACTTATTTTGAGGTAGGACAGTTAGCCACCTTCCCCCCGGCTAATCTTGAGTTAAGAACTTTGTTGTTATGGCAACGAGTCGGCCTAACTGTCAGAGCAGGAAGTTTAAATACTGAAGCTGTTTCATACAAGATGCCAAATCTCTGGTTTTTGGGAAGAGCCTGAAGAAGAGAGACGTGAGAGACAGAAACAAACCATTAGAGATCTACAACAACCAAGAAGTAGTAGGAACAGGTAAATATAAATGTCTACAGCAAGTTTGACTCAAAGTCACATTTAAGTCTAAGACCAGGTCTATCCTTATGCAACTGGCCCCAGATGACGTTTGCAATATATATTTTTTGTTTGCAGCTCTAACCTTTTTAAACTTCCATTCCCGCCATTTTGGAAGATCTTAACACTTTCCCCTTAATTTGCAAGCAGCAATTAGCGATGACCTTTATGAACTGCGGCCTGTAACAAGAAGGGGCTTGTTGCTGTGCTGATATGCAAATGGATAAGTTAAATTAAATATGCATAGACAGCGGCGGTTTCCTTTGCAGTGAAATGAAGCGTCTTGTCTTTCCGCCCACCGGCTGTTTGTGAATCACACGTTTTTTGTTTTTTTTTGCCCCCTCTGGTGTGTGCGATGGTTTTAACGGCCGTGACATCATCACAGTCCTTCAGTGAATTTCACCTCAGACTCAGTTCAGACGGACCGAGCCGCTTCCGAACCTCCGGAGGGAAAGAAGTGGAGAAACTGAGGTGGAGAGACTGGAGTCTGAGAGGAAAAGCTCAGTCTGAGTCACAGATCTTTACTTCTGCTTCCTCACTCTGTCGATCCTCCTCAGACTGCAGCAGCATGAACAGCAGCTACAAACTACACCACTTCCTGTCCATGTGAGGGGGGTATGGGGGGTGTGTGTGTGTGTGTGTGTGTGTGTGTGAGGTGGGGGGTGGGTTTACTGGCAGGAAAACCAGCAGTTTACTTTCTCTGTCGTCTCAAACACACACAGCTGGAGAGAAGCTCGACCTCCTCAACCAGAGCGCCTACTCTGCTGTGTGTGTGTGTGTGTGTGTGTGTGTGTGTGTGTGTGTGTGTGTATTGTACAGCACCTGAAATCAGCAATCCTGCATGTTTTCCGTTTTAAAATGTACAGCTTTGTAACATTACTGACACTACTAGTGATATAAATGTTACTAATGTAAAGTTCTGCTTTTAAAGGCCAGTATGAGCAGGTTGGTGATGAATTTTAATTTTTCTCCCAGACTTTCTCCAAACTTTCCCCCGTCTTTCTCCAGCCTTTCTGCTGTCCTTCTCCAAACTTCCAAACTTCCTCCATCTGTGACTAACCATGTTCCATATAGTACAGTACAGTACAGTACAGTACAGTACAGTACAGTAGTCCTCTGTTGTTAAGAGCCAGACAAGCATGTTTGTGTGCTCATTCTCCATTGGACAGTCTACACTTTGACTGATGTCTTTTGGACCAATAGCATTTGAGAAAAGTGGGGAAAAGTAACTCCTCCGCCTGTGTACGGAAGATCATAAGGTTGTTGTTCCGTTCGTTTAAAAAAAGTGCCCATTTCAAAGCATTTA